>NC_044564.1:99369169-99486669 GCF_007565055.1 Rhinopithecus roxellana | reverse complement strand
TTCTATACTTGATCACAGTCAAAAGGTCAAGAACCAAGAAGTCAGTAAGTTCCTATGGACATCCTTAGTATCACATCACCGCTGTAACAAGTGGTGAACACGAGGAAATTCAGACAAGTCAAACACCCACACCTCATACACAGTTAAATTTTCCTTCATTTTTTTCTCTACTGATTCCAACAAAGAAATATGATGAGAAAAACTGGAGGGTTCTCACTTATTTGAATAACAAGTAAAAATCTAAAAATATCTTCACTGTATGTTATTACCAACTGTATCACTGGGTTTTACAGTGACAGCCCAGTGCTATAATTTCTGAGAAAACCTCTGCATAAAGCTCCATAAACCCAACCATTCCTGTAATGTATCGCCTTATCTAGCATACAATCATTTCAAATACAACTTTTGATGTTAGTATAATTTGTTCAAAAATGGTAATAAATACATCCATGAAGCCACAGAAATCACTACACAATCTATTGTAACTTGTTCTTACCAGTACTGACAGTTAATCCTAGACCCAAGATCCAATGTAAAAGAAAAATAAAATATGCCAATATTACTTGGTTTAATTACAGATATTCATTATACACATATCTTTTAATGGACCAACAGTCCCAATCAACATTATAAATAATCTAGGCCAACTACAGAGTAATGTCTGTGAACAATTATCACAAAACTAAAACATGGATGGCTGTCAGTTGGTGGCAGAGTTCTTGCTTTCATAATAAATATAAAATCAATTTCCTGCTCTAGCTCCTATTCCAAGTTGAAAATGATATATCTGACTATGAATTCCAACAACCTTCATCCATAGTTTAAAAAAAAAAAAAAAAAAACAATGGTGGGGGGAGAAAAGAAAGAAAAATGAAACTTGTAAGACTACCTAAGTCAATTCTTCCTCATTTGAGGACACTTGGATAGTAAAGGAAAGATGCACATTTAAGCTTGCCATTTCAAATACATATTTTTTTAATGTAATGTTTTCCTCCCCGTCAAATGCCATTCAAGAATTTCATAAGTCCTTCCCAATAATTCCTCTATAAATTATCTGCAGGGCTTAGTATATCTGAAAGCCTGCAGAAACCTTTTGTTTAAATAATAACATGCAATTTCAAAAGCTTTTTGTTCCCTTTTCAATCAAAAATAACTTCATATGTTTTAAATGAAATTTTGCAAGTAATCAGAGACTAATGAGGATTCATTGATTTAACTAGTTCAGGGAATCAGAGAAGGGAGTGAGAATTTAAAGTAACCAAGTGTTTCATTTAGAAAAGCAGCTAATGTGGTAGGTGCACTAAGTCCTCTTCACAGCGAAATGTAATCAGGACTTTTGTCTCAGGAGAAAACTCATCCTCCTCTCTGTGCACATTCCTAACTCACATTAATGTTAACGGGCATCACACATGCATACCGAAGAGATGCCTGCCTTGGTAGTATGCATGCATGGCAGCTGTGGTGACTAAATAATCCATATGGCTCTGAAGAGAAGATATGGTTTACTGGGTCCAGAGTCACAGCTACAGTGGTGGAATTCAGACACTACAACTAAACCCCAGTAGGAATGCCTTACCCAAACCCTCTTCCTTCTAACCATACCCAGCAAATATAGTTAGGCCAGGGTTTTGCAATTTCGTCCTCTATGGATGGTTTGTAGACAGAAGTTCCATGTTTGAGGAAACCTTAACCTTCTCATAGGCACAGAAGTTCTGTCTTCCCCCCTTTCCCCAAAGGCATCCTAGTATTCATTCATGTATTTCTCCCCAGAATATAAGAAATATCACAAAATAGCTTTATAGAGAAAAATTCAGAGGCCTGGCTTAGGCCACAAAAGTCAACAAAATCTGAATCAAGTATGAAATTCCATCTTCCACACAAAATGCCATCAGTAATCTTACCTATAAGATATATGCTGAAATATAAATTCCACAGGTTGTATAATGGGCAGTTTAACCATGAATTATAATTGTTACAGCTTTTATGGATTCAAGTCACAATGTTAATACTCATTTAATATACAATTTTCTGAAGCCCAATTCAACTTCTTCCTTCCTTCCCTAGTGAAGAAAATATCCTTGTGAAGTTCAATTTAGTGACACTGGTGCACAAGCCCATACACAGAAGTTTATACTTCTGAAAAGAGATAACAGTTCATTAGCCACGTTAATGAAATTATGTTTTAGGAAAAAAAAAGACTGGGTGACACAAAAATTTTAGTTTATTTTTCCATAGAAATAGTACAATAAAAACGATATTCAGTATCTCCAATTAGGTCAATTAATATTCAGAAAAATCCTGTAACATTTCGTTTAAATAATCATAGGAGGGGGAAAAAAAGAATCCACCAATGTTCTGGAAGCTTCTCTAGACCTTTCAATCAATTTTATTTATATGCAAAACCAAGAGAAACTCAAAAAAAAAAAAAAAAAAAAAAAAAAACAAAGCTCCTCCTGATGCTAAAGCTCTCAATTTACTGACAGGCAAATGGCTTCATGCTGCCACTTAATCTCATTTCTTGCATAATGCCCTCTAATTAGCATATCAAAGTGAATTAATACTTCTAGGGCATTAGCAATGGGGAAATCTGCTCCAGGCTCACAATAGCAGTTAAGAGAGAGCCAAGAAATCCTCAAAAACACCACAAACCACTTTGCATTGCAAAACTGTTCAATTTATTTATCCTCTCTCTAAACACTTTTACCGCACACTGTTTTACTACTATTCACCAAACAAAATGATAATTGCCAAAGTTACCAGCATCTGTAATGCCTGTTTAGAATCTTAATTTAGACTATGTTGCAGATAATTTCTATATGCAACCATTTGTTCTATTATAAATGTTAATATAGAGACACTGAAAATATTGACATTCTCAATTAGTTAATTTGAATTTGAAATAAAATTTTATGGGATTTTAAATTTATGAATTTTTTAATGTAAAAAGCCACCTGCTGGACTCTGATGCCTAAGAAATATGCTTTGAAAACTGAATGTGTCACATAAAAGAAAACAAAACAAACAAAAAATCATTTTGCCATAACATATGTTCAGTCTCACAAATAATGGTTTAAACATCGTGAGGAATCATCAGCATTAAAAGGATTACATTGTATACCAAGTCCTCATTAATATGATCACCAAAAAAGAGTTCTTGTCTAAACAGTTTAACATTTTTAAAGCACTTAAGTTGAAAGAAGTAGAAAACTTTTAACAATACTTTATCCATAAATATTTTTAGCTGCTTTCATACTAACCTGTTACTATTATGTAGACAGAGTTATGCAAAAAAAAGTTATGCCAATTCAGTTTGATACATTCTATCACACCAATTTTTTTGCTAGATATACACTCAAATTTAGTGCCAAAGTAAACTAGTTACCATTAAAACCTACAAACATATTATACTATGGAATATATCTATGAAAGAATAATACAGAAGAAATTCTTGTTGCAATTCTGCCTACAAAAGGGATAATTAGAATCAAGTGTTGAAGATTAATAAAATTTATTTTTTAATAAGTTCTGAGTTTGAAGGCATAAGAAAGTGGTTTATTTTTTCAGTAGCTTATTCAAGAATTAATTATTAATTTATTGGCTAAATATAGCACTGCCACCTAGATGTGATAGCAATTTGTTTGTCTGATTAACTTCAGTAACTTTGTAAAAAATGTGATAACCAGTTCTGAAAAACTTTTACCAATTTACACTACATAGTGATATAAATTATTTACTCTCTTCATACTTAAAGACTCAAATAGCCTACTGAAGTAGAGCAAATGCTTGAAAAGGTCAACACGGGCTTGAGGGGGAGGTGGTGGATATGTGTAAGCTTTGTTAGTTAATACCTAAATCATGCTGATCACACTGATAAATGGCTAAAACACAAGCCTGCTGAGAAAACAAATAAAACATTTTTTCTCATAATGTCAATATTGAACTAATAAATATCTAAAGATGTTCACATACACAAATAGGGAAAAGATAATCGGAAACCTTGTATAACTTGAAGTGTTAGTGCTGATGTGTTAAGTATTTATTCTGAATAGATACCTCATGGTAGAGTATAAAATAAAGTGATGACTGACTTAGGGTGTGGTTCATGAAACGCAGTTTCAATTCTTATAGTCCCACTTCATATAATGTAACTTCATCCTATACCATGCCACTATAAAGTATCAAAATATAAATAATCCAACTAAGATGTTAATTTAAATTTGCCTCGGAAGTAATCTTTTACAAAATTTATAAACTGTGATGGAAATATACAGGCAAAATTAATTAAAAGGAAAAGCATCACAGTATGAAAAATGTAGACAGGTACATTTTATGAAAGCTGATCAACCAGTGTGCTCTTTGGGGCAAGTCGGGGCCCTTTGCTAGTGTATTAATAGACTTCCGTTTCAGAATAAAATTATGTAAATTTAAAAAATAACATAGTAAAGCCCCAAATAAAATACCAAAACTACACAAATCTGTAATAAAATGAGGGTCATTAAAACTAAGGCACAAACGAATTACTTGCACACATCAAGTTACCATTGACATCAGAGAGTTCAATATATTTTTATTGGGAAGGAAAAAAATAAAGAACAGGATTGGAAAATGTCCCAACATTTTAAAGATAATATCCACATAATACTTTAGATCATGAAGTTCTAAACCAGCTTGGCAATGAGATTTTTCTCCAGGTTTTCTACAAATACATTATATGTGTTACTTTGTTAGGATGGAAGTGAAAGAATAAAAGTTGGAAAAATCCCTTTCTTTTACAACTTCTCTGAAAACCTCCTACAAAAGCTCCAGTAAGATATCAAATCTATAAAAATAGGGAAAAAAAGGTAAAATATTAAGTTGCTTTAAGAAAAATATATTGATAAAGCAATATAATTTATAACATTTCCAAGATACTCTGACTTTGTATTTTTCCTGTTTAATCACTTACTATTTCCAATGTAAACAGACCTAATGCCTAAAATTGACATGAAATTTAAAACATTAATGCTCCATTAAAATTTGCTTCAAAATAATTTTGGAATGGTGGGAATTACAGAGAAAACAAGACTGGCCAAATATTGCTAATTGCTGAAGATGGGCACTGAGTTCATGGGAGGTTCAAGAGTCTCTTCTCTCTGCATGTATTTATGTTTCAAAGGTGTCCACAATAAAAAGTTGTTAAAATCTAGAAAATAAGTTCATTAAAACAAAATGTGTTTCATGAAAACACAAAAAGGAATCGTGTATGGAACAGGCATTTGTTTTTAAAACTTGAAACAAACAATGATAATTATATTGGAAATACTGCAAGAGCAACTTTAAAACATATGCAAACATATAATAACATTTAGACGTTATAACAATTTTCACCTTGCTAAATTTTCACTTTAAAAAATTGATTTTTACACATGTAGAATTAAAAGAATCACACAGCACTGTACAAAGAAAAATGTAACAGATTTTTATACCAAAACCTTAAAAAGAGAAACACACCAGAAAAAGACTCCAAAGAGTCTCTAAATCTGTAGGTTCAGAATTAAACAGAGAGGGTCGAATGACAGTACTGCCTTATCTCTTTGAAAGCTAGCCACACTTATAGCAATAAAGACAAAAGGTTTAATCTCACATCATATACTAAATGCATATAAAATCTCACTTGTAAACTATACTCTTGATCTAGTTTTAATATCTAAAATTCTCATGACTCTTTCTAGGGAGGGTTCCTTTAAAAGCAAAGCATTTTTACTAGTCATTTTCTTCTCCTTAAACATAAAAAATACTTCAACCAGCCCAACCAGCCAAGCAGGCCTTTCTCTTCCCCTGCGGACACCTCCTGCAGTAGAGAAGTTCATTAAGTTTTATGATCTTCCCAAGTCAGTCCTGCTTATAAGCCTCACAAAGGCTACAAATCTGGCAAACCATCATGTATGCCATTAGACATTACTAGTAAATGAACGCTATTTAGGGTTTGTGGTGGCAATAAATCAGAGTTTGGTTGGCAGCCATCAACATGGAGTATTTTAACCTATCATTTAAAAAGGAAAAGGCTGTGTTTTTTTTCATGCATAACATTTTTCACAATAATATGATTCATATTATCTACTAAAATGTGGGATTTCATTTAAAAAATAAGTATTTTTTTCTTGAAAAAGAACTATTTCCTTCACTTAAACTCACATAATTAAGGACTTTGGAAAAAAGGCAGATTTTTGAGGATAAAATATTTCACAAAGGAAAGCACTTCAACAATTAAGATTAAGATGACCAAAAAGAGGTGGGGGCATACACCAAAAGAGGTATGCAGGTGAACAGACCTTGTGGCATCAGGGATATTCAATAAGAGACAGATGATAAAATATGGCTTTAAAAATCAGGAGAAAAATCTTAACATATCAACAATTATCTCATTGGTTACTTAGTTTAAAATAACTATCTTTATTTTAAAGCCTATAACTTTTTGGATGCTCTCAAAATGCACAAATATCACAATTCAACAATGAGAGACATTTCTGCCCAAAAATAATGGTATGATCAATTTTACAAAAGAATACATTCTCAAGAAAAAGCAGCATCTTACAATAAAACTATACTCTCCTTACCTCTCAACAAGAAAATAATATAATTGTAGTAGATCACCCATTTATCTGTCGGAAGGCAAAAAATACTTTTTCATATATGGTGGTTGGGTAGGGGGAACAGATGTTTTCTAAACTAAATCCCCCATGTGCATCAGAACTGGCAGTGTTCACTGCCTGATCAGAAACCTTAAAATCTACTGGCAGATCTACAAATAAACTGATTTTTTTTTAATGATTTTGTCTTATTTTAGAAGAAAAGCACAATTGAAATGACATTATCCACTGAAGTGACAGTTCACTCTCAACCCCCCATTATGCAGAATAGAGTCATCAACATAATGTTCCTGGTTTCTATTCATAAATGACTAGGTAAACTTTCTCTAGATTACAAAGAATTAATCTTTAGGTATTATTAGATTAAATAAAATTATTTTTTTAAAAAACCTGTATGCAATATACATATATTCTATAATGTTTCTTTTATAAGTTCATGTTTCTGAAGCATGACCGACTATGGAAGCAGGAGTGGTGGCGGGGGGACTTGGAATTTGCAGCCCTGCTTTCTTTGCTTTGGTAACACTACTGTCTACACAGATGATTTATTTCAAATTGAGGATTCTGAGTCCCCATCTCATTCTAAGACTAGTTTTGGAGAGTGAGGTGAAGCTATGGGTAGTAGGGGAGAAAGGAGAGAAGAGAAAGAGCTTCACCCCCATCAATCACTCAGTACTTAAATCCCATCCCTCTCCAGCTTAGAGAGGCTGGCAGGAAGATGTCTCTGCCCAGACAGCCGCCTTTACTCTTTGTCGGCTGTTGGCGTTTCACAAAAGAGATAATGTGCAAATGTGGATCCACTGGCCAAAGCACAAAAAGAGGATCTAATTTACAAGTTATCACTGAAAGCCCCAGAAACAATTTTAAAACACAAAAATTTCTTTTGTCAGCTGCCTCTTCGTTTTTAAATAGCAATAGCCCTACCAAAGCTCTCTCTGCCAGTAATTCCAGACTTTGAAAAGACTTGTTTCTTTTTCGTAACTCACCTTTGACATGTGGTTGACTATACTTTCCTTTCAGAATGGTGTAACAAAGTCCTGTGCAAATAAGCAACTAAAGGACTTATGCTTCCTAATTGAATTCTGCCTGCTGCTAAATGTCTCAACATGAAAAGCAGTTTGCTGGGTTTAGTTCTCAAGCTAGCTAGGCCAAAACTTTAAAAAGGCAAAAATAAATAAATAAATAAATAAATAAACACAAATAATGAGAAGGGGATGAGAAGCAATAAGTATCCATCCCCTCTCCCTAGTAATACAAGGCTGTATAAAGTCGAATCAATCTTAATATTCACAACACAGTCAATACCCCAGTGCTTAGCTGTCAGCAGAAACTGAAGTGGAGCCCTGATAGCAGGAAAACCCTTGGACATTAAGAAACAGAATTTACTGAGAATTGCATACTTTTAAGCTTCTAAACTAAGAATCTTCAAGACTTAATGCTAGATGTCTTATTTTACAGTCAGATAAAAATTATCTACTGTTTTAAATCACGCTTTCTAAAGGTAGCTAAAAATCAACACAAAATAAAAGTTACTAATTCAAAAAAGGATCACTGAGCATTAAGAAACCAGCCATAATATGTGAATGAAAACCAGGAAAAGTACTATTTGGCCTCCCTTATTATTTGCTGCTTATTACGGTTTAGCATATATATTTAATAGACAGCAATAACTCATTATCTTTTGTTGATTACTTTTAGGATCAGAATAGTATTGTAAAGCCAAAAACCTGTTTCAAAGAAGGCTGACTCACTTATCAACCTAACAATTATTTGCACTGTGCTATTTGTACACTCAATTTAAACACAATCACATGTAACCTTTTAAATAGCATCCCTTGGATAGTGCTATACCTGGACTTCAACTTTTTCTCCTTTGCCTCAACTTTCAAAATGGCAACTTTAAAATACCATACATCCAACACACACCAAAAAAAAAAAAAGAAAGAAAAGAACAGGAAAAAAATAAACAGTAGAGCTTGTTTAATGTACTTGTTTGCCACATACAGGGAAGATAATGGCAAATACAAACTAAAACATCCAAATCTCTGTTTCAATTTGAGCAGTTACCTCACTTCAAGACTAAAAGACCTTCCATTACCAAATAAAGTCTGACAAGAAAGTTAAACTGAAACGAATTACCAAAAATTTGCCAAATATGTACCTGTAGTTTTCATTCCAGCACTTCTGCAAAACCTATCTTCTTACATATTCCCTGACTTGGACACTTCAAAATTGTTTAACCTGCATCTGTGGACCTTTTTATACTTTATATATTAAGCAGTTACAAGTGTAATGACTTCAGGATACAAAATAAGACAAGTATTAACAGATGTAATACATTGTATATGTCTACACATCATTACCCTTCCTCGATTCTCTAAAGTAGTCTTCCCACCTAAAACACTAATTCAAGCATGCTACTGGGGTCTGTTCAATTGCATCTATTCTTCTATCCGTGCAGCTGAAGCTTAAGACTGTCTAAGTAAAACAAAGTTCGGGCGATGCTTCTCCCGGGGACTCGATCCTGGCATCCAGTCTCCCGTTGCTCCTTTTAAAAACTGACACACAAACAAGGCGAAAGGAGAGGGAAGAGGACGGCTGGCGCTCCGGGCCCCCTCCCCGCCTGCAGCCAGGGGCGGCCGCCGAGGGACGGCGATCCAACCCAGTCCGCACCTACACTTCATTTTACACCAGGAGCAGAACTGAGAAATCGACTCCAGATTTATTGCAGTTTTTTCTCAAGATCAGGACGTGGGAAGGAGAGAATGATCAAAGATGGCGGTGCCCAAAAGCAGCAGCTCTCAACTGGAGAGTCGAAGTAGCAGCTCCGACCCCCACCTCGGGGGTCTCCAGGCCCACTGTGGGGCGCAGCGTCTTACCTGTTTTCTCTTTGATCTCACACAGGACGCTGAAGAGCGCTGGTTTCATTCTGTGACAGTTCAGGGCATGTTTCCTAAAAAACAAGTAACAAAACACAAAGGTATTAGCATCACCTATGGAATAATATGGCGCCTTCCTTTAAGTTAGACCCAAGATTTAATTCCAGCCCCTCTTTCTGGAAGGCCCTTTTGAACCGTGGGAAGTCAACAAAAACTCCAGTTGACTAGTTCCCGACAGCCAGCAAGCCCCGGCGGCGAAAGCTGCAGCCGGAACAAGGCGGACCCATCTGCCCGGCAGGCAGCAGCCTCGGCCACCGCAGACGCGAACCCGCGCAGGGAGCCTCGCCCCAGGGGCAGGCGAAGGCGACCCGGGGGAGGGGACGAGAGCGGAGGGGCTCCCGCGTCCGCTCTTGTGCAGAGGGAGCCAGCGCGACGCTGCCAGCCGGCCGACTGCGGCCAGCGGGAGGGTGACAGCTCGGCAAAGTTTGCAAGGCGGCCCTCCCTCCCCGAGAACTTGGCCGTCCGCACCCCGACCCGCCAGGAAACCGCCCATCTCCCTGCGCCGGGCCCCGGTGGCCGCCCGCATCGCGAGGTCGTCCCGCGGCCACGGGAGCCAGCGCCTGGACTCCCGGCCGGAGAAGAAAGTTGCACTTCCCGGCGGCACGGCCCGCACGGGGGTCGGGGCGGGAGGTTTAAATCCGTGGGAGGGGGCGGGCTGCGAGGGGCAGGACGGGGAAAAGGACGCCACGGATTCCGCGCCGCCCCGAGTCCGTCCCGAGCCCCCCAGAGCAACTTTGCCGACTCCCGCCCGCTTCGAGGGGCGCGGGCAAGTCCCCCCGAGGCCGGGGCGGGCGGCCGGCTTTCGGAGAAAGTTCCCCGCCGGGGGCTGTGGCCCTGGCCCCGGGCGCCACCCCGGGCCCCTACTCCGCCGCGGGCCCGGCTCCCGCACACACACAAAAGATGCTTAATGAGACGACACCAACTTTGCTTGCGCCTCGTCCAAGCTCTGGTCGGTGATGGTCATGATCTGGTGGAGGATGTCGCCGATGTCCTGCTTCCTGCCGTCGCCGTCCGCCCCTTCGTGGCCGTGCGGGGGAGGCGGCAGGGCCATGCCCCCCTGCACCGAGTGGCCGGCCAGGTTCACCCCGGCCAGAGTCTGCAGCATCCTGGATTGATCGTCCATCCCGCCGCGCGCGGGCGGGAGCGGGCGGCGGCTGAGGCGAAGGCTGAGGCGGCGGCGGCGGCGACGAGGGAGGAGAAGAAAGAGGGGGAGGGGGAGGGGGAGGCGGCCGCGCGCTCCCCGCCCGCGCGGGGAGGGGGCGGCCCGGCCAGCAGGGCCCGCGGCTGAGGCGATGCAGCCGGGCGCCCGGCTCCGGCTTCCGCCGCCGCCGAGGCTGAGGAGAAGCGGCGGGCGGAAGCGCCGGGCTCCGCTGCGGTGGCGGAGGCGGAGGCGCCCGCTGCCCTCACGCGGCAGCCGCGCCGCCTCCTCGCCGCCGCGCGCCCCGCCGGGCGGCCCAGCGCAACTTGCTCCTCAGCGCCCGCCGAGTTGCCGGGACGCCCGCCGCCCCCCGCGCCAGCCTGCGCACTGCCCTCCTCGGCCGCCGCCGCCGCCTCGGCCGGGCAGGATCCGAGCCCCGGCGGCCCCGGGGGAGGCAGCGGCGGCGGCGGGCGGCGGCGGAGGAGGAGGCCTGCGGGCGGGCCGCGGGGAGCTAGGGGGGCGGAGGAGGAAAGTTTGGGAGCAAGCGGGCAGAGGCGGCGGGGACGCGGAGCCCGGAGGAGGGCCCTGGCGGGCCGTGCGCTGGGCGGACAGCGGATGGATAGGGCGGGAGAAGTCGCCGCCACCGCCGCCGCCGCCGGAGCCGCGCACCCAGCCACCAGCCACCGCGGACCGGGCTGGAAGGCCGCTGGGCCGAGGGATTGACAGGCTGCCAGTGCCACTCACTCACTGCGGCCAGGCGCCGGGGGAGGGGCGGGGGCCAGCAAGGGCGGGGGAGCGCTCCTTAGACCCCGCCCCCAGGGCGGCGCGCGCGCTCATTGGGTCCTGCGCCTCCCGCCGCCGCCGCCGGCACCGCCCCCGGGGCCCGGACCGTTCCCTCTGGCCTCTGATGCTCCGCGTGCCGAAGTGCGCCGCCGGATCCTTGCTCTAGCCTCGTCACGTCCTAACCCCCCGGGATAGACCGGGCTGGCCCACAAACGCTGTGCCCGCACCCCGACTCCTGCTCCATGCTTTTGGCAGTCATGGGAGCGGGGGGTTGTATATGGGACGGGGGGCAACTCGCTCCAAAGCCAACCGTGTGCTCCCCCGGCGCACCCGTGAGCTTCACGCCTTGGACAGCGCCTGGTGCACTTTCCCGCTCTTCCTGTCAGGAGGTGGTGCCCTCTGGGTACCAGGCCGCTCGTCCCGGGCCAATCGCAAAGCGATTAGAGCCGAATGGGGCGGGACAGAGGCAAGAAAGGGTTGTCCCAATTGGAGCTTTCGAAAGGTCCTGGGCAGAGGCGGGGAAGCGGCGAGTGGCGGCCTAGCCCCGCCTGCGGTCGCCACGGTAACCGAGAGGGCGCCGCTCAGCGTTGGCGCCAGCACTGGGGCCTTGCGCTGTCCCGCAATGGGTGACCGGTTGAGGTGGGAACCTGTGATCTCACGTGCTTGAAGTCTGAGCTGAGTGGACCTGAGTGCCATAGACTTTCTCTTGCAAGGGGAAATGTGTCAGAGGGAAGCGAGTCTAGGAGGAGGGAAAGTGCCTTCAGTCCAGGACTAATTTCAAGGTTTACAACACTTTACACACTCTGCAACTCCTGATAATCCAGGGACTACTCCTTTGGCAGCATTTGCTATTCGATGCCTCCAGATGTACCGAAGCTGCAAAAACGAGCTCTTCATTACAAAGATACATTTGTTCAGGAAGAGACTGGATTTCACTTGTCAACTTACCCCATCACCACGAGTCATTTAATGTTGGTAACGCCAGCCACGATTTTTCGTATCTATAACACCCCCTTCTTCCATTGTATTCTATCTACAAGTAACTGAAGGCTTACATTATTTTGGAATATGGACCTACGCCTCTTGTGGAGACTTCAGATTGCTCTTAAGCTGATTTCCCAAATAGGGACTTCGGTGTTTGTTCCCCCATTTTAGATTCATGGAGCTCACACTAGATGAGTCCTTTGGTTCGGTGGTTCGGAAAAGTCTCCTTGTTCCTTCCCCAAACTCAGTATGCTGTCTTACCTGAAACCAAAAATAGGGGTATGAGGATATGAAAAATGGCTCTTACTCTGCAGGGTTTAATGTAGGACAAGCAGTTCTTTAAATGCCAGATGGATTCTTGGAATGAAGCAGGCTACTCGGTTCCAGGTTCTTTCCTTCATATGTTGTGTGTACTTTTAAATACTCCCCACTGCAAAGCTAATAGCTAAGCTTACAGTTAGGCAAGCTAAAATCCTTACAAACTGCACAGCTGCTGAGGAGGGAGTTCCAAAAACTCCACTCTGCTTACTTACCTCCAAAGAAGAACCCCCTTCATGTTCATTAATATTCCCTGCTCTTCTCTACCCCATTGATATGTCAAGTTTCCAATTCTTCTTTCAAGCCCCCATTATGGGTTACTCATAGTCGTCATTGATTGGGTTTTTTCTTTATTTTTAATTTGTTTTTTAAAGCTGTCACCAAATCCTTAGGCATTTTTGCCAAAAGGCGCAGGAGCAAGCGGTCAACCTTTCATAATTCTCCAACGCTGAAGATGCAAAACCACAGAATTCTAACTGAAAGATGCCTTAAATTCTAAGATTCCTTCCAGCTCTAAAATGCAATGATCCTGTGACTCACTATTAGGACTCCTCTCTGCCCTCCTTCTAGACTCATAATCTTGACTAATCAGTCATGAGGATGAGGCTAATTAGCAATGAGGATTTATGGTTATTTCTAGCCCACTCCAAATAATGAGTTATGTAAGTAAAGCAACATATATAAAAATGTAAATAGGTTGGTGGCTCATGCCTGTAATCCCAGCGCATTGGGAGGCCGAGGAGGGCAGATCACAAAGTCAGGAGTTTGAGAGGTCTAGACCACTCCAAACAATGAGTTATGTAAGGAAAGCAACATATATAAAAATGTAAATAGGCCAGTGGCTCATGCCTGTAATCTCAGCACTTTGGGAGGCCGAGGCGGATGGATCACGAGGTCAGGAGTTTGAGACCAGCCTGGCCAACATGGTGAAACCCCATCTCTACTAAAAATACAAAAAAATTATCTGGGCTTGGTGGCAGGCGCCTGTAATCTCAGCTACTCAGGAGGCTGAGGCAGAAGAATCACTTGTACCAAGGAGGCGGAGGTTACGGTGAACCGAGATCGTGCCACTGCCCTCCAGCCTGGGCGACAGAGTGAGACTTCGTCTCAAAAAAAAAAAAAAAGTAAGTAAAATTAAAGAAACACTTAAGCAAATAAAGGCAATTGGGAACTATGGGCTATGTAAACAAACTAGGACATAAAAACATAAATTAGAATTAAGAAAACAGTTAGGAAAATGCCAGCAATTAGGAACAAAACAGCTTGTTAAATGTCTAACACCCGCAGTTATTTTATGGTACACACCTATAAACCCATGGTCATTCAGTGATGTGGAAACTTGATACCATAATTCTGCCTTAAGTGATTGAATTAGACTGACCTTCTGCTTGGGAGGCTTCTCTTTTTGTTGTTATCAGTATGAGTTGCAGTAGAAGCCTGAGGACCCCAGCAAGGATTCCTTCACAGGCTCATTGACAACTGCCATTGATTTAAAGCATAACTTTTTTAGATTGGTTTCCAAGCCTCAATATAAATGTCAACTAATTGCAGATGCTCCAAGATTCTCTTGTGCTTGTGCCAGTGTCTCATGTAGAATATTGCCTGACCTCTGCTCAACAATCTGAGTCACAAGGTTGATGCCTTCACAGATGATAGAATAGAAGTTCCCTGAGTACCTGGGTCTGTCTTTGCTGTTTCTAAGGTAGTGATTACTAAAATGTCAAGGGAAATGAAATTGACTTTTGATGAGCAGACATTCATGTAAAGTTAACAGTGACAAAGTGGTGAAAACCAAGTAGGTGTTCCTTCATGGCCATCCCTTTCTATGAGTTTATATTAACATCACTATTGCCTCTGTCATCAATATGGTGACTATCACAGCACATGCCATTATTGAGCACTTTCTTTGGGGGTACACTATCCTCTGTGTCCCCTTGCTTCATCTTATTACAGTCTCACAACAGCCTGGTTGGGACTGTTATTAAATAAGAAATAGAATGAGACAGAGTAAGAAATTTCCACAAGACCACAAAGCCAGTAAGTACTAAAGCTTGAATTCAAACATTGATCTATGTGGCTGCAAAGACTACCATATAAAACACTGTGCAAAAAAGTAATTTAGCCAGGCTGGTGGCATACAGCTGTAGTCACAGCTACTTTAGAGGCAGAGACAGGAGAACTGCTTGAGTGCAGTAGTTTGAGGCTGCACTCAATGCTACAATCACACTTGTGAATAGCCACTGCACTCTAGCTTGAGCAACGTAGTGCTACCCTTTCTCCTAAAAATTTTTTTAAAAGTTATTTAATTATGAAGTATAAATCACATGACCTTAACAGATAAACTGAAAAATTCATGAAAATAAGTAACTAAGTGCTTAACAAAGAGAGAATAAACAGCTGTATTAGAGGAATCCAGGTCTCAAGGCGGGGGAGGAGGGAAGTTAAGGACAGTTAGACCATTCTTCAAAGCCACATTGGGTCCCACCTCTCCAAAGCTTTTCTGTGATGCCTGTCTTCTCTGATCTTTGTCGCCTCTAAACTCCCTCAGAAGGTTGCAGTAAGATCGTGTCATTGCACTCTAGCCTGGGCAACAGAGTGAGACTCTGTCTCATAAATAAATAAATAAATAAACCCCCTCAGTATATGTTGCCTGTAATACATAACCTACCACCATCCTAGATAGTCTTGTGCTGTTTGCTCTCCATCCACCTCTGTTAGTTTCTTCATCTAGGTCATAAACATGTCAAGGGCAAGGTATTGTAAGATGTGACTATAATATGACAGATTTGATTTTTTTTTAAATCATAGACACCTAAGAAAAGGTAACACTCTCCAACTTGTCACTTTGGGGAAACTGACTAAATGCTTATTCTCAAAATGTATCATTGCTCCATTGCTTTAGGAATGACTATTTATTTGTTTATCTGTTTGTTCATTTATTTGTTTCTCTAGAGAGTGAGACTTGCTCTGTCACCCAGGCTGGAGTACAGTGGTGCGATCATAGCTCACTGTAACTTTGAACTCCTGGGCAATCCTCTTGCCTCAAGGCTCCTGAGTAGCTGAGACTGCAGGTGCATGCCACTACACCCAGCTAATGTTTTGTATTTTTTTGTACGGACAAGGTCTCGCTATGGTGCTCAGGCTGAATTCAAACTCCTGGCCTCAAGGGATCATCCCACCTCAGCCTCTCAAAGTACAGGAATTATAGGCATGAGCCACTGCACCCAGACAGGAATGACTCTTTAGAACTGGTCTTTACAATTGATAGCACATGTGACATATGACCAACGTTTATCTTCTAAGGATGGATTTGATTGAGTAACCAAAGATTTAGTGGGATGACAGTCCATCCTTCTACAGTGAGGCCTTTAAAAGAGAATATTTATCAGAATGTATAATTTCTAGAAAAATCTAATAGAATGCTCCCTCTCTTATGTACTTTCATAGCACCCAGTACAGTGCAGTTTCATACAGAATAGACAGTTGGGGCCGACATGACCAGTTGTTGGCCTGCCATCCATTGACTTACTTCCTTCCACACCAATAGAAGCCTGATTTTATTCTGAAGACAATGTGCTCAGTCCCAATCAAGGTCTAAAACAAGTATGAGCATCCTGTCCCCTGCCTTCTGAGCCTATCAGGAGGAGGGGTTACCTTGCTGATTTTTTAAAAAGGGGACAGACAGGCCAGGCACGCTGGCTCATGCCTGTAATCCCAGCACTTTGGCCACTGCACTCCAGCCTGGGCAACAGGGCGAGACCCTGTCTCAGAAAAAGGAAAAAAAACGGGATAGACATGGCTCTTCTCTCCTTCATTTATCTCGCTCTTTCCATCTTTGAATGTAGTCCTGAATCTGGAGTGCTCACAGCAGCCACCTGTGATAATGAAATGAAAATGTGAAGACAAAATCAACATGGTTTCGTGATTTATCTCTGTGGTCTTCCTCCCAAAGCCGGTAATCCCAGACTAATAATTAGAAAAATATTACACAAATACAGGGCCGGGCTCGGTGGCTCATGCCTGTAATCCCAGCACTTTGGGAGGCTGAGGCAGGTGGATCACGAGGTCAGGAGATCAAGACCATCCTGGTTAACGCAGTGAAACCCTGTCTCTACTAAAAATAACAAAAAATTAGCCGGGTGTGGTGGCAGATGCCTATAGTCCCAGCTACTTGGGAGGCTGAGGCAGGAGAATGGCGTGAACCCGGGAGGTGGAGCTTGCAGTGACCTGAGATCTTGCCATTGCACTCCAGCCTGGGTGACAGAGTGAGACTCCATCTCCAAAAAGAAAAAAAAAAGAAAAATATTACGCAAATACTGATTGAAGGACATTCTACAAAATACCTGATCAGTAATTTGTCTGGTCTTTGTACGCCTTGTAACTGTCAAGGTCATAAAAAGTAAGAAAAGCTGAAAAACTGTCACAACCAAGAAGAGTCTAAGGAGAAATGAGGACTGGATGTAATCTAGCACTCTGGACGGGATCCTGGAACAGAAAAGGAATATTAGGTAAAAAATACAGAAATTTGAATAAAGTATAAACTTCAGTTAGTGATAACATATCCATTGGTTCATCAATTTCAAAACAGTACCATATTAATGTGAGATGTTAATAATAGAGGAAACAGTATATGGGATATTAGGGAACTCACTGTACTACTTTCTAATTTTTATCTGTAAATACTTTAAAATAAAACATTCAGGGCCAGGAGTGGTGGCTCACGCCTGTAATCCCAGCACTTTGGGAGGCTGAGGCGGGAGAATCACAAGGTCAGGATATTGAGACCATCCTGGCTAACATGGTGAAACCCCGTCTCTACTGAAAATACAAAAAAATTAGCTGGGCATGGTGGTGGGTGCCTGTAGTCCCAGCTACTCGGGAGGCTGAGGCAGGAGAATGGCATGAACCCAGGAGGTGGAGCTTACAGTGAGTCAAGATTGCGCCACTGCCCTCCAGCCTGGGCGACAGAGGAAGACTCTGTCTCAAAAAAAAAAAAAAAAGAATAAGTAAATAAAATAAAATAAAACATTCATTCAAAACAAAAATAAACATGCTAAGTAGGGCCGAAAGATAGGGAGAGCCTAGGTGTCTGCAGACATTGTCCAACGTCTGAACCAAAGAAGCAACTGCTTTCCTTTGGATTTCTAGTTTTGTGAGTAAATTCATCTCCTATTTCAAAATCCTGTTGGCTGGGTTTTCTGTATCTTGCAGAAAAGCTGATATAGCACCATAAACACTTAAATGACAGATGTATGTGTGGAGGGATGGATGGATGGATGGATGGACTGATGGGAGGGTGGATGGAATAGCCTAGGACAATGCCTGGCACATAGTAGGAGTTCCTAGAGCTGGGGAGATGATGTATGATTTAAAAAAAAAAAAAATTCCTCTCATCTTTGTATTGCATTCCTGGGAGGTAACATCTAAAACCCTTGAAATCTCCCAAGCTGTGGCTAGGCGCGGTGGCTCAAGCCTGTAATCCCAGCACTTTGGGAGGCCGAGATGGATCACGAGGTCAGGAGATCGAGACCATCCTGGCTAACACAGTGAAACACCGTCTCTACTAAAAAATACAAAAACAAAACCTAGCCGGGCGAGGTGGCGGGCGCCTGTAGTCCCAGCTACTCGGGAGGCTGAGGTAGGAGAATGGCGTAAACCCAGGAGGCGGAGCTTGCAGTTAGCTGAGATCAAGCCACTGCACTCCAGCCCGGGCGACAGAGCGAGACTCCGTCTCAAAAAAAAAAGAAATCTCCCAAGCTGTAAGAGTGTTTTTATTATTCATGAAGCCCTTAGATCACATCTAATTTTACGCTAAAGTGATGACTCAGGATGGTGGCTGGTCACCAGAAAGACCAACCATGTGATTAGAGGGTTGGGGCTTTGAGGGAGCTGGAGATTGAGTTCAGTCACAAGGCCAATGATTCAATCAATCATGCCTATGTAATGAAGCTCTGATAAAAACTCTGGACATCCAAGCCCAGAAAAGCTTCCTGGTTGGTGAATACATTGATATGCCAGGAGGGTGATACACCCTGACACCATAGGGAGAAGCATGGAAGCTCTGCATTCAGGAGCCTACCAGCCCTTGCCCTTGACCTCTCCACTTGACTGGCCCTGGTTTATATCCCTTATAATTAAACTATAATCCTAAGTATAGTGCTTTCCCTAGTTCTGTGTCATTCTAGCAAATTATAGAACCTGAAGGGGTCACAGGAACACCCAAATTTTCAGCCACTTGGTCAGAGGGACAGGTGACCAGGGGACCTCAGAGCTTGTGGCTGGCATCTGAAGTGAAAGCAGTCTAGTTGGGCACCATGCCTTTAACTGGGATTAATTGACTGGCATTTCTAAGAGGCCTACTTAGAGGAGCCTAATTTAATTGAGACAAATTCCTTTTGCCTTTTGCCCACCTCCTTTTCCCAGCCTGTAGTTGATGTCTGGAGCTCCAGGAGTCATCTTGGCCCATGAAATGATCTTGAGAGTGGAAGTCATGCACTAGGATAGTGAAGCAGAAGCTTAAGAACCTGGGGCACGGATGGCACCATGAAGCCACCATCTAAGGGATAACACCAACCCTTGATTGCTTCCTCCAGGCAGCTCTTACAGAAGGAGGAATAAACTTCTGTCTTACTAAATCCACTACCATATACTTATTTCCAGTATAGGCAGCCAAACTTAATCCTAATTAATAAGGAAGCCAGTGTCTAACATAGAAAGAGTACAGCTGTAAGCACTGTAGCCCTGTAGTTAAGAGTTCTGCATCTGGGATCAGGCAAACTTGGATCTGAATCCTAGCTCCACCACTAAATGTCTACTTGGCCTTGGTCAGTTTATTTAGCCTCTCAGTTTTCTCATCTGTCAATGACAATAATAATAATAATGATAATAATAATAACCTACCTGTCGGGCACAGCTGTTCACGCCTGTAATCCCAGCACTTTGGAAGGCCGAGGTGGGTGGATCACAAGGTTAAGAGATGGAGAGCATTCTGGCCAACATGGTAAAACCCCGTCTCTACTAGAAAGTACAAAAATTAGCTGGGTGTGGTGGCACGCACCTGTAGTCCCAGTTACTTGGGAGGCTGAGGCAGGAGAATCCCTTGAACCCAGGAGGCAGAGGTTGCAGCGAGCCGAGATCGTGCCACTGCACTCCAGCCTGGCAATAGAGCGAGACTCCACCTGAAAAAAAAGACCTAACACACTGAGGTATAGTAAAAACTAAGCATTACAATGGATACGAGAGTCGATTGTAAAAGGTAAATCTCTAATCTTTGCTTCCCAGTCCTCCACATCCTAAGATTCATCCTCAGTTCTCTGCTCTCCTTTTCCTCCTCCTCTTTTCTCTCTTCCCCTTTCTTCTTTCTCCTTCTCTTCCTTTTCCTTTCTCTTTATCCTCTTCTCTCATCTTCGTATTCTTTTGCTCTTTTTTTCTCTTCTGTTCCTACCCTTTCACCCTCTACAATTTAATTAGTTCACCCCACAGCCAGCCCTGAACCTGTAATTCCAGCTCCTGCTTCATTTTCCGAATTCCAGCACCTCTCCTAACAACTGGACCTTGCCCGTCTGGCCTACCAGTGCTTCAAACTCCGATTCTCCTCTATATTCATGTCCTATTGCTGTGAAACAAATTATCCCAAAACTTCTTGGCTTAAAATAACAAACATGAGGCTGGGCGCGGTGGTTCACACCTGTAATCCCAGCATTTTGGGAGGCCAAGGTGGGTGGATCACCTGAAGTCAGGAGTTCAAGACCAGCCTGGCCAACCTGGTGAAACTCCATCTCTACTAAAAATCCAAAAGAAATTTAGCCGGATGTGGTGGCGGGCACCTGTAATCCCAGCTACTCAGCTGAGGCAGGAGAATCACTTGAACCTAGGAGGCAGAAGTTGCAGTGAGCCAAGATTGCACCATTGCACTCCAGCCTGTGCCACAAGAGCAAAACTCCATCTCAAAAGAAAAAAACAAAAACAAAAACATGGATTAGCTCACATTTTCTGTGTGTTAGGAATCTAGACTCAGCTTAAGTGGATGCCTCTGGGTTAGGGTCTTCATGAAGCTGCAATCAAGGTGACAGCTAGAGCTGCAGTCATCTCAAAGCATACCTGAGGGGAAGATCCACTTCCCAGCTCACTCACATGGCTGCTGGCAAGCTCAATGATTGCTGGCCAGACGCATTGGTTCCATCACCTCTGGCCTCTCCATAGAGCAGCTAACAACATGGTAGCTGTTTCCAACAGAGTGAGGGAGCCAGAGAGCAAGAGAGGGCAAGCAAGATAGAAGTCAGTCTTTTTGTTTTTTTTTTAAGCAGAGTCTCGCACTGTCGCCCAAGCTGGAGTGCAGATCTCAGCTCACTGCAACCTCTGCCTCCCCGGCTCAAGCGATTCTCCTGACTCAGCCTCCCAAGTAGTTGGGACTACAGGTGCCTGCCACCACACCCAGCTAATTTTTGTATTTTTAGTAGAGATGGAGTTTCACCATGTTGGCTAAGCTGGTCTCAAACTCCTGACCTCAGGTGATCAGCCCACCTCAGCCTCCCAAAGTGCTGAGATTACAGGTGTGAACCACCGTGCCTGACCAGTCTTTTTGTAAGGTAATCTCAGAAGTGAGACCCTATCTTTTTCTGTGTTCTCTCTCTTTTTTTTTTTTTTTTTTTTTTTTTCCGGTGAGATGGAGTCTCGCCCTATCACCCAGGCTGGAGTGCAGTGGCACGATCTCGGCTCACGGCTACCTCCGCCTCCCAGGTTCAAGCAATTCTCCTGCCTCAGTCTCCCGGGTAGCTGGGATTACAGGCGTGTGCCACCATGCAGGGCTAATTTTTGTATTTTTAGTAAAGACAGGGTTTCACCATGTTAGCCAGGCTAGTCTTAAACTCGTAACCTCAGGTGATCCACCCACCTTGGCCTCCCAACGTGCTAGGGATTACAGGCATGAGCCACCATGCCTAGCTGTATTCTCTTTTTTTAAAACAAGTCACTAGATCCAGATGACGCTCAAGAAGAAGAAATTGCATAGAACCTAAGTATCAGGAGATGAAACCCTTCAGGGACCAGCTTGAAGGCAGCCTAACACACCCTAAATTGAATTCTCAATGCCAAATCAAATCACGGCATGATCCTTGCCCTCTCACTTCCGCTTACATTCCATGGAATCTACATCTGCATGCGCTTCTTAGCTGGGCCTTCAAGACCCTCCAAAAACTATCCCAGTTCTCTCTCTGGACTTATTTCCTACTAATCTCTTTCATACTTCAACATTATGATCAACCCTAACACCCCCATACTTTTTGGCCTCCTGCCTTTTGCTTATACTGTTCCCTCCAATGGGAATGCATGCCCTGATCTTCCCACCTGCAAGAGTGCTGTCTAACCTCCACGCAAAGCTCTTCCACATACAGTATCTGGATTGAACCTCGAAGTAACTTAAAACTTTGAAGACAGCTGGGCACAGTGGCTCAGGCCTGTGATCCTAGCACTTTGGGAGGCTGAGGCAGGCGGATCACCTGAGGTCAAGAGTTCGAGACCAGCCTGACCAACATGGAGAAACCCCATCTCTACTAAAAATACAAAATTAGCCGGCCATGGTGACACATGCCTGTAATCCCAGCTACTCGGGAAGTTGAGGCAGGAGAATCGCTTGAACCCGGGAGGCGGAAGTTGCAGTGAGCTGAGATCATGCCATTGCACTCCAGCCTGGGCAACAAGAGCGAAACTCCATCTCAGAAAAAAAAAAAAAAAAGTTTGAAGACAAGTAATGTTAACCCTATTGTACAGCTACAGTTGTGAAAATGAAAGCTACTGACACTTACTGAGCACTTAGTTTGTGGCAGGCACTGTGCTAGTAGTTTCTCATATAACATCTGATTACACCTTCACAACAACCCTATGAGATGGGCTGTAATCTCCCCATCTATAGTTGAAGAAACCAAGACTTAAAGATGCCCACTTTTTGTACAACCTATAGATATTAGGAAGAAAAAAAAAAAGGTGTCCACTTTTTAACTTGACCAAGGTCACATGGCTGGTAAATGAACTGTGATTCAAAAACATCATCTACATCATCTGGCCGGGTACAGTGACTCACACCTGTAATCCCAGCACTTTGGGAGGCTGATGGGGGCAGATCAGTTGAGATCAGAAGTTGAAGACCAGCTTGGCCAACATGATGAAATCCCATCTCTGCCAAAAAATACAAAAATTAGCCAGGCATGATGGTGCATGCCTGTAGTCCCAGATACTCAGGAGACTGAGGTGGGAGAATCGCCTGAACCCAGGAGGTGGAGGTTGCAGTGAGCTGAGATCACACCATTGCACTCCAGCCTGGGAAACGGAGTAAGAATTTGTCTCAAAAAAAAGGAAAGAAAGAAAAAAGAAAACAAAAACAAAAAAGTCATCTGAGGCCGGGCGCAGTGGCTCACGCCTATAATCCCAGCACTTTGAGAGGCCAAGGTGGGTGGATCACCTGAGGTCAGGAGTTCAAGACCAACCTGGCCAACATAGTGAAACCCCATCTCTATTAAAACACAAAAATTATGGCCGGGCATAGTGGCTCATGTCTGTAATCCTAGCACTTTGGAAGGCCGAGGCAGGCGGATCACGAGGTCAGGAGATCAAGACCATCCTGTGAAACCCCATCTATACTAAAAATACAAAAAAAAAAAAATTAGTCGAGCGTGGTGGCGGACACCTGTAGTCCCACCTACTTGGGAGGCTGGGGCAGAATGGCGTGAACCCAGGAGGCGGAGCTTGCAGTGAGCCAAGATTGCACCACTGCACTCCAGCCTGGGCAAGAGTGAGACTTGGTCTCAAAAAAAAAAAATTAACTGGGCGTGGTGGCACCCACCTGTAATCCCAGCTACTTGGGAGGCTGAGGCAGGAGAATCACTTGAACCTAGGAGGCAGAGCTTGCAGTGAGCCAAGATTGTGCCGCTACACTCCAGCCTGGGTGACAGAGCAAGACTCTGCCTCAAAAAAGTCATCTGATTCAGCATCCTTATGACAAACCCCCATTGTACACTGCCTCTTATGGATTTATGTCACTTGTCCAAGGTTACATGTACAAGGTCTGCTACTAAGTAACCGAGTGGAACAGAGATCCAGGACTTCCGACCCTTTCCACCATACAAGTTGTCTCCCTGCTCAAGTGTCTCCTTGAGAAGGCCTTTCTTTGCCCCCCAAGAAAGAAAGTACTCCTTTTTTAAGCCCACAACATCACTTGGTTCCTTGTAAATGTATATCTTTTTTAAATTGTGGTAAAATACACATAACATAAAATTTACTATTTTAAATATTATAGGCTGGGCGTGGTGGCTCACGCCTGTAATCTCAGCACTTTGGGAGGCCAAGGCGGGCTCCCCCAAAAAAAAAATACATATATATATATATGGTAAGGTATAGTTCATTGCCATTAGGTGCATTCACATTGTTGTGCAACCATCACCACTATCTTTCTCCAAAACTTGTTCAACATTCCAAGCTGAAAACCTGTACCCATTAAACACTGCTTCTCCAATCCCTCTTCCCCACAGCCCCTGGCAATCACCATTCTACTTTCTGTCTCTATGAATTTCACTACTCTAGATAACTCTTAGAAGTGAAATCACAAAGTATTTGTCTTTTCATGATTAGCTTATTTCACTTTAACTTTCATCCATTTCATGCATGTGTCAGAATTTCTTTCCTTTTTGAGACTGAATGATAGTCTTTTTTTTTTTTTTTTTGTGACGGAGTCTCACTCTGTCGCCCAGGCTGGAGTGCAGTGGCACCATCTCGGCTCACTGCAAGTTCCGCCTCCCAGGTTCACGCCGTTCTCCTGCCTCAGCCTCCCGTGTAGCTGGGACTACAGGCACCCGCCACTGCGCCCGGCTAATTTTTTTGTATTTTTTTTAGTAGAGACGGGGTTTCACCGTGTTAGCCAGGATGGTCTCGATCTCCTGACCTCGTGATCCACCCATCTCGGCCTCCCAAAGTACTGGGATTACAGGCGTGAGCCACCGCAACCGGCCAAGACTGAATGATATTCTATCGGCCAGGCGTGGTGGCTCACGCCTGTAATTCCAGCATTTTGGGAGGCCGAGGTGGGTGGATCACCTGAGGTCGGGAGTTCGAGACCACCCTGACCAACACGGAGAAACCCTGTCTCTACTAAAACTACAAAAACTTAGCCAGGTGTGGTGGCACATGCCTGTAATCCCAGCTACTTGGGAGGCTGAGGCTGGAGAATCGCTCGAACCCACAAGGCGGAGGTTGTGGTGAGCCAAGATTGTGCCATTGCATTCCAGCCTGGGCAACAAGAGCGAGATTCTTTCTCAAAAAAAAAAAAAAAAAAAAAAAAAAAAAAAAAAAAAAAAAAAAAAAAGAGAGATCAAGACCATCCTGGCTAACACGGTGAAACCCTATCTCTGCTAAAAATACAAAAAAAAATTAGCTGGGCGTAGTGGTGCAATCCTGTAGTCCCGCTACTCGGGAAGCTGAGGCAAGAGAATCATTTGAACCCAGGAAGCAGAGTTTGTAGTTTAGCTGAGATCGTGCCTCTGCACTCCAGCCTGGCAACAGAGCAAGACTCCATCTCAAAAAATATATATAAATAAATAAGAAAAAATAAAAAATATTCTGTTGAATGTATATAGCACATTTTGTTGATCCATTCATCTGTCAATGGATACTTGCATTACTTCCACCTTTTGGCTATTGTGAACAATGCTGCTATGAACATTGATATGGTTTGGATCTGTGTTCCCACCCAAGTCTCATGTTGAATTGTAATCCCCACTGTTGGAGGAGAGGCCGGGTAGGAGGTGACTGGATCATGGGATGGATCCTTCAGGAATGGTTTGGCATCATGCCTTTGGTGCTGTTCTTGTGATAGAGTTCTTATGAGATCTGGGTCTTTAAAAGTCTGTGGCACCTCCTCCCTCTGTCTTGGTCCTGCTCCCACTTTGCCCTCCACCATGAGTAATAGCTCTCTGAGGCCTCCCCAGAAGCAGAAGCGGCCATGCTTCCTGTACAGCCTGCAGAACTGTGCGAGCCAATTAAACCTCTTTTATTTATAAATTACACAGTCTCAGGTATTTCTTTATAGCAATGAGAGAACAAACTAATACAAACATGAATGTTCAAGTGTTCGAGTTTTTGTTTTCAATTCTTTTGGGTATATTCCCAGAAGTGGAATTGCTGGGTCATATGGTAACTTTATTTTTCTTTTTATTTTTTTTTAAGAGACAGGATCTTGGCCGGGCGTGGTGGCTTATGCCTGTAATCCCAGCATTCTGGGAGGCCAAGAGGGGGTGGATCACCTGAGGTCGGGAGTTCAAGAGCAGCCTGGCTAACACGGTGAAACCCTGTTTCTACTAAAAATACAGAAAATTAGTCGGGTGTGGTGGCGGGCATCTGCAATCTCAGCTACTCGGAAGGCTGAGGCAGGAGAATCTCTTGAACCCAGGAAGTGGAGGTTGCAGTGAGCAAAGATCACGCCATTGCACTCCAACCTGGGCAACAAGAGTGAAACTGTCTCAAAAAAAAAAAAAAAAAGAGACAGAGTTTTGCCCTGTCACCCAGGCTGGAGTTCAGTGAGGCAATCATGGCTCACTTCAGCCTTGAACTGCTGGGATCAAGCAATCCTCCTGCCTCAGCCTCCTCACTAGCTGGGACTAGTGTTGCAAGCTATCATGCCCAGCTAACTGTTTTTTATTTTTGTGTAGATGAGGTCTCACAATGTTGCTCAGGCTGGTCTTGAACTCCTGGTCTCAAGTAATCCTCCACCTCAGCTCCCCAAAGTATTGCGATTACAGGCGTGAGCCACCACGCCCAGCCCTATTTTTAATTTTTTGAGAACCTGCCTACCATACTGTTTTCCATGGTGGCTATACCATTTTTCATTCCCAGCAGCAGAGCACAAGTGTAAATGTATAACTTTTAATGTGGCTTCCAGGGATGTATCCTATGTACTGTGCTCCTTGAAGAAAAGGTCTGTTGACATTCAACTTTATATCCTGAACAGCACTTACTATAATTGATGCCTAGAAAATATTTGTTAAATAAATGAATAACTAAGGTATCAAAAATCACTATCTTGAAACAAAGAAATCCGCTTTTATTTGAAACATACTAAAAACTTCAGAGAAGACCAAATAGCTGCTGAACAGTGTGCCTAGAGAGATTCTTTTATAAGCTGGTACATAAATCCAGAGTTTCATTTCTTAAAAACAAGTGGCCCCACAGTATATTTCTTTTCATCTCACCAGCTTCTTGTCAACACTAGGTTCATCTCCTGGTCCTGTTTCTTTTCTAGGCTTACAATAAAACTGATTTAAAGTAAAAGTTTCTTTAAGAATTATGCTACAATATGCTGATCTGAAAATAAATTTTCTAAAATTATTTTTTTTTACCCATAAGGGGGCCATCAAAGATTTCCTGGTGATATTATTTCCTAAGAACTTATGCACAGGTTATAAACTTCCTTCTGTCAGAGCGACTGGATAACACTTTTGATTATCTCTTCCACCCTGAATTTCTAGGTCAGATATAAACGCAGAAAGAAAATTGACTCAAAAGGCCTTTTAATTCACTATTATAATTAATAACTTTGTGTTATAGAGAAAAGTACTGATTCAAGTATATACAAAATAAAATTTTAAAATTTTCATTCCCACCAGCAGAGCACAAGTGTAAATATATAACTTTTAATGTTGCTTCCAGGGATGTATCCTATGTACTGTGCTCCTTGAAGAAAAGGTCTGTTGACATTCAACTTTATATCCTGAACAACACTTACTCTAACTGTTCTAGGAACAGTCTCCTGGGATATTTTCCTTATAATGTTCTTCCTACTCTGTTACCACTAATTAGCATAACAAGGTAGAAAAAAGAGAGAAGGTGAAATAAAGAAGTAAATGATGCTTCACAAAACCATAATATAGGTAGGTAGGCAAAATATTTGATATTTGCATAAACTTTAATTGTATAATCCTTGCGATTATAATCCCTGTGATTACTCAAGGCTGGAAAAATCGCATCTTAAATAGTTCCCCAGCCCAAGACCCTACTTCCTCTTGATCTTCACACCTCCCTCATGAGTCCCCATAGCTACTTTTCCTACCCCATGGCCTAACCCTCCGAGCCTTAGCTCACTGGACCAGGAATGGGCACTTCACCAGGACTAACCCAGTCCATCTTTTGGAGACTCGCCCTTGCACCTGAAACACACTGATTTGTTTACTGACTGCTTGAGTTGAGGATGTGTAACCCCAGACCTCTGGGATAGTCATGTTTAGCCAACTGCCCAGGAAGAAGCAGAGAAAGCCACTTGTAAACAGAACACTTACAGAAAGAAGAAACTGCTGAACCTGGAGGCATGTAGGAGTGTGGTGGTGTGAGGCGGGCAGGCAGCTCGACAGCTCCCAGTTCTGAAGGCTTTCCAATTTCTGCTTCCCATGGTGCCTGGGAGTCATTCAAGTACCCAACACTCTTGACTTGGCAACTATAAGCTGGTTCCCGGAAGATTACTTAATTTTGAGTCAGATATTGTCTGAAATAGGAGAGAGGGAAGAGTTAAGCTGGAGGATGCAGCCAGGTGGGCACTCAGGGAGGTCTTGGGCAGTCTAGGTGGCAAGAACTGGGAGGGGTGAGGAGGGAGCTGAAGGTTTGAGGAGAGGGTGGCACGTTTCTTGTGCACATGTCGAGCGTGGGGAGCCTGCATCATGACCAGGGGAGATCTAAGCTCAAGAGAGATCTGAACTAGAAAGAGAAAGACATAGGAGTTATTAATGTCTTGGTGGTATTAGTAGCCATGACAGTGAATGAGATCATACAGGGAGAGTGTGAGAGCTGAGAAAAACGAGGGTCCGTGACAGAGTACTAATAATTAAGGGACAGATAAAGAAAAAAGGAAGCAAAGAGGAGTCTTTGGGTTGGCAGAAAGACAAGGACTAGGAAAGCACAATAGCATGAAAACCGAGAGTGTTTTACACAAAAAAGAGAGGTCAAGAGTTGAACGGGGTTATGGTCTGTGGTGTCCACTGGATTTATTTATTTATTATTTATTTTGAGATGGAGTCTCAGTCTGTCACCCAGGCTGGAATGCAATGGCACGATCTTGGCTCACTGCAACCTCTGCCTCCCAGGTTCAGTGATTCTCATGCCTCAGGCTCATGAGTAGCTGGGATTACAGGCACCTGCCACCACACCTGGCTAACTTTTGTATTTTTGTAGAGATGGGGTTTCATCATGTTGGCCAGGCTGGCCTTGAACTCCTAACCTCAGGTGATCCGCCCACCTTGGCCTCCCAAAGTGCTGGGATTACAGGCGTGAGCCACCGCTCCCCGGCCTGTCCACTGGATTTATGATGTGGTGAGCATTGGAGGCCCAGTGAAAACCCCAGGGGTGTGGCAGAAGCTTGATGGCACCAACAAAGAAATGAGTGGTAGGGAGGACCACAGATAGGGATAGGCAGCCCTTTGGAGGAATTTGGCTAGAAAGGAGAGGAGAGAAAGAGGGCGGAGCTGGAAGGCAATGTGGAGTTGGGTACATTTGGCGGATCTGAGAGAGAGCTAAGAATGTTTAAATGGCTCACAGGAAGAAGTCTGAAGCAGGAGAGATGGAGGGGGATAAATGTCCCCCTTGAGCGAATCCCTGAGGATGTAGAGGGGAATGGGGTCTAGGGCCTGGGTGATGCTGCCCTTGGCTGCAATACCTATGACAGAGAGGAAAAGGAAGCAGGAGGGGAGGCTAAGCTTCAATGTACACCCAGTGACAGCCTCAGCCAACCCCACGGGGAGCTTTAGAACCAGAATGACCTTTCCAAGTTGTCCTGAGTTAGGCCAAGATGGCTGGGCCTTTATTTTTATTTTATTTTATTATTTTTTTAAAACAGGGTCTCACTCTGTTACCCAGGTTGGAGTGCAGTGACATGATCTTGGCTCACTGCAACCTCTGCCTCCCTGGTTCAAGCAATTCTCCTGCCTCAGCCTCCTGAATAGCTGGAACTATAGGTGCACACTATCGCACCAGGCTAAATTTTGTATTTTTTGGTAGAGACAGGGTTTCACTGTGTTGGCCAGGCTGGTCTCGAACTCCTGGCCTCAAGACATCTGCCCATGTCGGCCTCCCAAAGTGCTGGGATTACAGGCATGAGCCACCGCACCCACCGGCTGGGCCTTTATACTCTTGTATCCATCAGTGAGAGGATGTGGGCTGCCCAGACAGGGAAGAGCATGACCTTGGACAAGGTGGCTCTCTGATGCTAAGGCAATCTCTAAAGGGACTTGGGAGCTGAACACTGCCTCTAGACAGTAAAATCGACACCCAGCACAATGAGTCCTTCACTGAAGCAGGTCTAGATGGCACAACACAGAGCCTACCACATTCCTATCCTCTACCGAGATAATGACATTTAAGTTTTTTGGCCCCGTGTTCAACTCCCTCTGCCATCTGACCTCTGCCCATCACACCAGCCTTCTCTCCCACCGTATAAGAAAGTCCCACTCCTCACTGTTCGTCCCTCTGTGCCTTCTCATCCCTCCATCTTATATGATCCTGGTCTTATTCTATTCCTGCTTCAAAATCCATCTCAGAGGCGGCTATTTCTGGAAATCCTTCCCTGCATCTCCCAGAGAATAGCAACTCTCTCCCTTGTCTCTCCTACCTCATATACATTTAAATGTTTGTGCTTAATTAGCCCAGGTTGTCAGTTGTCTCTCTTCCCAATCAGGCTGTGAGCTCTGAGTACAGGGACATTCTGTGAATGATATTGATGCTTCCAGTCCCATGTGCTCGGAACTGGGCTACCACTGGTAAATGAATATGTGAGTAAATTAATGAATAGATGAATGAATGAATGAGTGGGCAGAGCTAAGGCTCAGTGAGCTGACTAGTCTGGAGGCTGGTCTCAAGGAGGGATGGCAGCTGGCTGAAAAATAATGTCCAACGGGCATGTGAGCCCCAGTCCAACCCATCTTTTTTTTCCTTTTTTTTTTTTTGAGACGGAGTCTCACTGTGTCACCAAGGCTGGAGTGCAGTGGCATGATCTTGGCTCACTGCAACCTCCACCTCCCAGGTTCACGCCATTCTCCTGCCTCAGCCTCCCGAGTAGCTGGGACTACAAGTGCCCACCACCACGCCCAGCTAATTTTTTGTATTTTTAGTAGAGATGGAGTTTCACCGTGTTAGCCAGGATGATCTCGATCTCCTGATCTCGTGATCCGCCCACCTCGGCCTCCCAAAGTGCTGGGATTACAGGCATGAGCCACTGCGCCTGGCCAACCTATCTTGCATTGATAGCCAAGGGGTCCTCTCTGGTGGGTGGGAGCAATAGGATGTCTGGGAAGCAGTGATTCATAAGAAGCAGCAGCTCGCTCTTTCTTTCTTTCTTTCTTTCTTTCTTTCTTTCTTTCTTTCTTTCTTTCTTTCTTTCTTTCTTTCTTTCTCTCTTTCTTTCTCTCTTTCTTTCTCTTTCTTTCTCTCTTTCTTTCTTTCTCTTTCTTTCTTTTCTCCTCCCTCCCTCTCTCTCTTTCTTTCTTTCCTTCCTTCCTTTTTTCCTCTCCCTCTCTTTCCTTTCTTTCTCCCTCTCTCTTTCCTTTCTCTCTCTTTCCTTTCTCTCTCTCTCTCTCGCTCTCTTTCCTTTCTCTCTCTTTCCTTTCTCTCTCTCTCTCTCGCTCTCTTTCCTTTTTTCTTTCAACAGGATCTCACTCTGTTGCCAAGGTTGGAGTGCAGTGGTGCAATCATGGTTCACTGCAGCCTCCACCTCCCATGTTTAAGTGATCCTCCCACCTCAGCCTACAGAGTACCTGGAACTGCAGGCACGTGCCACCACACCCAGCTAATGTTTGCATTTTTAGTAGAGACAGCGTTTCACCATGTTGCCCAGGCTGGCCACAAACTCCTGGGCTCAAGAGATCTACCTGCCTCGGCCTCCCAAAGTGCTGGGATTACAGGTATGCCATGGCACCTGGCTGCATTTTCAAAGAAGGAAGAGAAAGGGGGTAAGAGAGGAACGGAAAAACATTCCATCTTATTGGAAATGAGACTTCAGCTGTTGGCCATGAGTACAAGGATAGGTTATAGCTGTACAGGGCCCTGGAGTAGTCCACAGATAGCAGAGTGTAGGGCCCTTGTCAGAGTCCTGGGCAAAAGGCATCACCTGGTACCAGTGGGGTTGGAGAGGGGAGGTGACAGCGGAAGAACAGGCAGGTCCAGGGCTCCCCCAGGCCGGCTGCATGCTGAGCTCAAGGAGAAGACACATCTTAGATTCAGCAGGTCCTGTGGATTCTGGGGCCAGGTCCTTCTGAGCCTGCTTGGGGCAGGGTTTCATTACTTGGGATGGCAGTTTCTTCCTTCTCCCCTTTGCTCCACAAATACTTGTCTTCAATCATTTTCTCATTTAATCCTCATAGCACTCCATTAATATCAGTATGTATCTTTTCTTCAGTAAACACTGACGTGCAACTGCCCATATGCCAGGCACTGTTCTTAACCCCTCACGAATATTAATGCGTTTGATCTTGGTAACAGCCCTTGAAGTCGATGGGGATTTTTATCCCATTCTACAGTTGAGAGAATGGAGGCACAGAGTATGAGGTTGCATAGCCAGTAAGTACACGGTTATTCACATTCTACATGATACACAGTTTATTCTTTTGTTCACCAAGTGTTTATTGATTGCTTGCATGGGACAAGGCCCTACACTAGGCAATAGGGCACAATATCAATCAAAACAGAGGAAACCCAGCCCTCGAGATGCTCACAGTGTCCAGTTCCCAGTTCCATTGCTAAGGCTTGGGGATTGCAAGTGTTCTCCATGGAATTTTCCTGCTAATCTGTCTAGAAATTCTTTTTTTTTGTTTTTTTTTTAGACAAAGTCTTGCTCTGTCACCCAGGCTAGAGTGCAATGGTGCGATCTTGGCTCACTGCAATCTCCGCCTCCCAGGTTCAAGTGATTCTTCTGCCTCAGCCTCCCAAGTAGCTGGGATTACAGGCTCACACCACCATGCGCAGTTAATTTTTTTGTATTTTTAGTAGAGACGGGGTTTCACCACATTGGCCAGACTGGTCTCGAACTCCTGACCTCAGGTGATCCTCCCACTTTAGCCTCCCGAAGGACTGGGATTACAGGAGTGAGCCATCGTGTCTGGTCTGTCTAGAAATTCTTTATCATTAGTATGCCAACTGAAGGGTGGAGATGTCATAATTGAGCCCTTGCATCTGCTCGTAGGCCTAGTACTTGGCTTGTCTCTACCCAACTAGTTCTAGGAGGAAGAAAGCAGAGCCTTTGCCAAGAGGTGAGTGAATATTCAGTTTCCAGAACTACCTTCCTGCCTTTGGCCATGCTGTCTCCTCCGTCTGGAATGCATCTCCAGTCATTCATCCCTGCCACCAACTTTGACAATAGTGGCTCCCAAGGCAGTGTCTTTGTCCCCATTTGCAGGATGACAACACACCTAACGGATGCTTACTAGGGACATTATCTCATTTAATCCTCACAACGATCCTATGAGGAAGATATTATAGATTTAAAAAAAAAAGAAAACCTAAGCAAAATGAAAGAACTTGCCCAAGGTCACCCAGTCAGAGAGTAGTAGAGCTGGGATTTGAACCCCTGTCTATCTGACTTTAAAGCCCAAGCCGTTTTTTTCTCCCATTCTCTTTATTTTATTGCATTAGAAATTTATTTCCTTCACATATACAGAATATAAAACCTATCTTCACAGTGAATTATGCCTCTCTGCTCTTGTTTTTTCCACACAAAAATTAATGACCACTTCCTGAAAATAACTGAAGTAAATCTACAGATGCATACTCTTAACCAGTGCACCACACTGCTGCTACTTGAGCTTTTGTTTCTGGAATCCTTGGTTATTTAACATATATTCCACAATTATGCAGTTGCTTATGCTCTTCAGTTGTTGCATGTGTGAATTTCTTGTTTGCTCAGCTTGATTTTATCCCCCGTGATGCACACAGTAAATGCATAATAAATGTTTGTTGAATGAATGGATTTTCATGTATCTTGCTGAAATATACACAGCTCTGTTTGATTCACTAGAGTGGCATACCCGAACAAGAAATAATTTTTCTTAATGTGTCCCTTATAAATTGAACCCAACCATATTTGATTAATTTCACATCATGCATTTTTATTGCACCAATCACTCTGGTATCAGGTCATATTTATTTTAAAAACAGATTCACAAAGAGTGCAGGGCTGGAGTGACAGTGTAAATATGTTAATAATAAAAATAATACTGAAGATATTTTACTGGAAACTCTCGCATGCTAATGATGAGTAAGTGCATTCTACGGAAATATGTTTGATTTACAATGCAATTAATTTTAAAAAGGTTCAGATCCTATACCATATCTTGTATACTTAGATAATGAAAACTAAAAATGAATATTCAGGACATGAAATCGGAGGAACAAAAATCACCTTAAAGACCTTTAGCATTTTCATTAGAACAAAAGCCCCATCACTGAAAATGGTGCCACTGTCAGATCAAATGTATCCACATTAGGAACGTCCTCCTGGGTAGCTGCGGTGATTTTGTACTGTGAAGTGCACATGTGTACTCCACGCAGCCCTCACAATGAAAAACACTACATATTATCCAGTGACCGAAGAGGCCTGGCACCTTCAATCATGCAACGAAAGGCTTTGGTGGTTTCTTGCTCAGGTGGAAACGAAGTCTTTCATGTCAGCTCACATTGTGGGATGCGGGAGCATTTCCATAGATATTCGGCCCTGTCTTAGGATCCAGCTAAAAAAGGAAATGCATTCTCATACCCTATTCAAATTGCAAGAAATAAAAAATGTGCTTCATTTGCTTCATTTGGTATTTCATCACTTGATTCAGATGTTCCAAGAAAGCGTGCATTCTTATGCACACCTTGGGGGAAAGATACCCATTTTTGTAACAGGATTTATAAAGTTGACTCTGCCCACTTTGTATCCAAGGGGGGAGGCAGCAGATGCTGCCGAGCGATCTTGCACCATGGGGAACTTCACGTCAGTGCAAAATGGTTGTGATTTTTCCCTCATTTATTGAGGACAGATCTGCTTTGATGTAGCAAGCACCAGACTTTCAGCTAGAACTATTTGGCTTATTCAACAAATCTTATGTATAACTTTGATTAAAAAAATAAAATTTTAATTATAAAAAAAGAAGATGCAGGCTTGAATGCTAATTATAAAAAAAGAGATGTGTTTTTGTGTTTCTCCGGCAGTAATTGTTCATCTTAAATAAATATTGCAGAAAGAATTATCATCATTTTTATAAAAAGAAAAACAACAACATACACACATACACAAATAGAAAAAGACTAAACTGGGCATTTAATAAAAACCTCACAGCTTAGCAGGCAAATGATATCCTCTAAGGACCAGAATCAGAGAGAAGAAAGTAATAGAAAATAAAACATAAGAGCTTTGTGTTACAAGTTTTGTTGTATTATTTTACCTTTAATCTCTAGACCATTACTCAGAGAAAAAGAAAAATTCAATGTAGAAATAAAATAATAATCTACATCAAATTAGAAAAATTAAAACATAATAAAACATAGCATAGGAAAACTTGTTGGTAATGTCTAAATGTTTTGTGGTTGAACATCAACATTTTCTAGTTAAAAAGCATCCTACTCTCTGAGTATTCTTCTTTTTTTTTGAGGGAGTCTTGCTCTGTCGCCCAGACTGGAGTAGCTGGGATTACAAGCATGCACCACCACACCTGGCTAATTTTTGTATTTTAATAGAGAAGGGGTTTCACTATGTAGGTCAAGCTGGTCTCAAACTCCTGACCTCAAAAGATCCACCTGCCTAGGCCTCCCAAATTGCTGGGATTACAGGCGTGAGCCACCGTGCCTGGTCTTTTTTTTTTTTTTTTTTTTTTTGAGACAGGGTCTCACTCTGTTGCCTAGGCTGGAGTGCAGTGGCACCATCTCGGCCTGCTGCAACCTCTGTCTCCTGGGTGTTCAAGTGATTCTCCTGCCTCAGCCTCCTGAGTAGCTGGGATTACAGGCATGCACCACCATGCCTGGCTAATTCTTGTATTTTTAGTAGAGAGACAAGGTTTCACCATGTTGGCCAGGCTGGTCTCAAACTCCTGACCTCAGGCGATCTCTGAATATTTTTTAAAGTACCCTAAAAGGGGGAGGGGCAAGGTGAATAGTTCCACTCAAGAAAGTTGGCATTTCCAGGGAATGTTTAATATATGCAGTGATTAGCACAACTTCTTGCTGTTTAACCTTCTCTCTCACCAGTGTGTTTACAAGGTCTTCTTATGGGACAGATAGGGCATCTTGATTAAAAGTCAGAGCTTTGGTCAGACCTGAGTTTACATGTTCACTCTGCAAGTGATCTTCAACAATATCCTTAACTTCGTTTTTTTTTTTTTTTTTTTTTTTTGAGATGGAGTCTTGTTCTATCACCCAGGCTGGAGTGCAATGGCACGATTTCAGCTCACTGCAACTTCCGCCTCCCAGGTTGAAGTGATTCTCCTGCCTCAGCCTCCTGAGTAGCTGGGATTACAGGTGTGCAGCACCACGCCCGGCTAATTTTGTATTTTTAGTAGAGGCAGGGTTTTGCTATGTGGGTCAGACTGGTCTTGAACTCTTGACCTCAAGTGATCCACCCGCCTTGACCTTCCAAAGTGCTGGGATTACAGGCGTGAGCCACCGTGACCGGCCTAAAAATACCCTTCACTTCCCTAAGCCTCAGTTCTTCATCTCTGAAGTGGGTGCCATGACAGTAACTGTTTCTTAGTGGGTTAGCATTAAAAGAAGTGGCGTGTGCAAAAATATATGTTCCATAAACATAAGCGGGAAATTCTAAGTCGGATAGTAAAGTTCTTTTCTGATTTTATGGCACATTGTATGCAGCAAATTCAAACCACACCATTTCCTTGGTGGTCATAAAGGGTTTGTTGTTGTTGCTGCTGTTATTGTTGTTGTTTGAGTCTCCCTCTGTCGCCCAGGCTGGAGTCCAATGGTGCGATCTTGGCTCACTGCAACCTCTGCCATCCGGGTTCAAGCGATTCTCGTGCCTCAGCCTTCTGAGTAGCTGGGATTACAGGGGCCTGCCACCACATCCGGCTTATTTTTGTACTTTTAGTAGAGACAGGGTTTCACCATGTTTGCCAGGCTGGTCTCGAACTCCTGACCTCAAGTGATCTGCCCGCCTTGACTTCCCAAATTGCTGGGATTACAGGTGTGAGCCATCACGCCCAGCTGTGAAGTTCTGATTCTTTTTTTCCCTCTGCCTTCCAGAATGTCCTCTGCAGGCATTGTTTCCTTTGTCCTTTAAGCAGCATGCTCCTTCCATGCGGCCTTCTGGCTCCTGAAAGGTAATTTGCAATGGACAGCATGACTATTGTTTTTCCAGAATTGATAACATGGAAAAATGAACATCAAACATGCTTTTTTAGTTTTCAACGACCTTGCCGTTAAGAGAATCAACTTGCTTTTTCCCAATGTGGGTCAAAACATTAAACGGAATTGTTCCTGGGTTGTCACAGCTGAATTATCTGGTTCTCCCTCTCTCATCCCCACCAGGGAGAAGGGGAAGAACAGGCTATTGTGAGGATCAGTCCACGACTGGATTTTTTATATGTGACATTGGAGGGCAGAGGGAAGCCACAAGAGTAAGTCCAACACGGGAAACTGTCATTCAAAGGAACTTGTCAGAAGGCAGGAGGAAAACATGGAGAAGAGCACAGCAGGAAAAGACCAGTCTGCCTCAAGTACCTACAAGAATGGGGCCACAGGATCCAAACCGACAGCACATCAGGGGTTGGAAAAGAAGCTAACCTATTACAGAACAGAGTTGTGGTTAAGACCCTACCCTCAGAGGGTTCAAACCCAGCTGGGCCCTTCCCAGCTGTGAATTTGGGCAGATTGCTGCTCTGCTGCAAAGTTCAGTTTTCTCATCTGTGAAATGGGACTACCATAAAATTAGAATACTGATGATGTCTTAGGACGATTTTAAAATTATTTAATTTTTGTTTATTTATTTCTGAGATGTGGTCTCGCTCTGTCACCCAGGCTGGAGTGCAGCGATGTGATCACGGCTCACTGTAACCTCGACCTCCCAGGCCCAGGTAATCCTCCTACCACAGCCTCTCAAGTAGCTAGGACCACAAGCACATGCCACCACGCCCAGCTAGGTTGTGTGTGGTGTGTGTGTGTGTGTGTGTGTGTGTGTGTGTAAAGACAATCTCACTATGTTGCCTAGGCTGATAGGGTAATTTTCAAAGACATCATACTTACAAAGTACTTCACTAAGATCTTATTATAATTCTTCAAATAACTACATTTATGCTCAGACATTACCAAGGAGCCACCCCTCATCAACCCATCTACTTAAAATTGAATCTCAACCCAGCACTTCTTGTTCCTCTTCTCTGCTTTATTTTCTCCATAGCTCATATCACTCTTATGCGATCTGAGGGATTACTCATAAATATTTTCAATATTGTCATTCTCCTTCCATTAGAATGTAAACTCCTTGAAGGGAGAATCTTTTGTCTGTTTTGTTCACTGATTCTATCCCTAGCATCTTGACACAGTGCCGGGGCAGGTGCTCAATAAATCGAGTTGTTGAGAGGCTGGGCGCGGTGGCTCACGCCTGTAATCCCAGCACTTTGGGAGGCCAAGGCGGGCGGATCACGAGGTCAGGAGATCAAGACCATCCTGGTGAACATGGTGAAACCCCGTCTCTACTAAAAATACAAAAAAAATTAGCTGGGCGCGGTGGTGGGCGCCTGTAGTCCCAGCTACTTAGGAGGCTGAGGCAGGAGAATGGCATGAACCCGGGGGGCGGAGCTTGCAGTGAGCGGAGATCACGCGACTGCACTCCAGCCTGGGCGACACAGTGAGACTCCATCTCAAAATAAATAAATAAATAAAATAAAAAATAAAAAATAAATCGAGTTGTTGAGTAAATAAACATTGGCCAGCATTATCATCACCATTCCGGGTCAGCAAACGCTTGACAACCCCTTGAGACAGGAAAGTAGGGAAAGGTAAATATTTTAAAAATTGGGGTAGCGGCTGGGCACGGTAGTTCATGCCTGTAATCCCAGAACTTCGGGAGGCCGAGGAGGGTGGATCACTCCTCGATCAGGACTTCGAGACCAGCCTGGCCAACATGGCGAAATTCCATCTCTACTAAAAACACAAAAATTAACCGGGTGTGGTGGTTCATGCCTGTAGTTCCAGCTACTTGGGAGGCTGAGGCAGAGAATTGCTTGAACCCAGGAAGTGGAAGTTGCAGTAAGCCCAGATCACACCACTGCACTCTAGCCAGGATGACAGAGTGAGACCCTGTCTCAAAAATAAATAAATAAATAAAAATATAATATAATAAAATGGGGATGGGTGAGGGTTGACTGTCTCAAAAAAAAAATTGGGGTAGCTAATGGTAAATTTTTATTGGGTCCTGAATGAAGCTTCCATATCTTGTTCTTCACAGCCATGAAGAGCATCCTGAGAGACGTCTTTAGGGCAACAGATGAAGAGGAAGGAGCAAAGCCATGATGAGCTGAAACCCAAGCAAAAGAAGGGAACAGGCTATACTGCTGGCCCTGGGAAGGGGAGCTCAGGGCTCAAAGTCTGGGGTCCCTTGGCCGGTGGGGGGTACATTTGTCACAATTAATGCTTCTGTGACTGATGGGGAGCAATGGATTTTCATTTTAAATATTTGATTATTTTCTTATCTATTTTCCTGATTATACAAGCAATATTGGTTATGTTCTTTTTGAAATATTTTTCATTTTTTATTTCATTATATTTTTAAATTTCATTATTATTATTATTATTATTATTATAATTTTTTAGATAGAGTCTTGCTCTGTCACCCAGGCTGGAGTTCACACAATTCTCACTGCTTCCTGGGTTCAAGCAAGTCTCCTGCCTCAGCCTCCCGAGTAGCAGGGACTACAGGCGCGTCACCAGACCTGGCTAATTTTTTTGTGTTTTTAGTAGAGATGGGGTTTTACCATGCTGGCCAGGCTGATGATGTCAAACTTCTTACCTTGTGATCTGCCCACCTCAGCCTCCCAAAGCACTGGGATTACAGGCTTGAGCCATCATGCCCGGCCAATTTCATTATTATTATTTTTTGAGAGAGTCTCACTCTGTCACCCAGGCTGGAGTGCAGTGGCATGATCTCGACTCACTGCAACCTCTACCTCCCGGATTCAAGCAATTTTCATGCCTCAGCCTCTGGAGCAGCTGAGAGTACAGGCAGGCCCAACGCTTTGGGAGGCTGAGGCAAGAGGATCACCTGAGTCCAGGAATTGGAGACCAGCTTGGGCAACATAGTGAGATCTCCAACTCTACAAAAAAAATTAGCCAGGCTTGCCTGCAGACATTCACAAACAACTGCAGAGATTATCCCCAGGGAGGAATTCCAGGTATACAGGAACACTCAAAGAGGACTTCAGTTTTATATGTATTTTGTTTGTTTATAGTTATTTTTTGAGACAGAATCGTGCTCTGTTGCCTAGGCTGGAGTGCAGTGGTATAATCACAGCTCACTGCAACTCAGCCTTTCAGGCTCAAGCTATCCTCCTACCTCAGGCTCCTAAGTAGCTGGGACAACAGATGTGCACCACCACACCCAGCTAATTTTAAAATTATTTTGTAGAGACATGGTCTCACTATGTTGCCCAGGCAGGTCTTGAACTCCTGGACTCAAGTGATCTTTCCACCTTGGCTGGCTTCCCGAAGTGTTGGGATTACAGGTGTGAGCCACTGTGCCTGGTGCCTTTTGTTTTGTTTTGTTTCGTTTTGTTAAATTTTATGAAGAATGGTATTTAAAAAAAAACCCAGGATCTTGGCAATAGGTGTGCACTCATGGTGGGCGAATTTATTTTTTAAGGATTACCCATTCAGGAAAACCGAAAATGTCTAAAGACGACATTTTTAATTTAAAATGAAAAGTTATTAATTAAAAATTGCTATTGTGGAATCTGAAGGAAAAATTCATACTTCAAAAACTTATGAGGCCAGGCGTGGTGGCTCATGCCTGTAATTCCAGAATTTTGGGAGGCCAAGGCAGCCAGGTCACTTGAGGTCAGGAGTTTGAGACCAGCCTGACCAACATGGTGAAACTCCATCTCTACTAAAAATACAAAAATTAGCTGGGCGGGGTGGCTCACGCCTGTAATCCCAGCTACTCGGGAGGTTGAGGCACGAGAATCACATGAACCTGGGAGGCGGAGGTTACAGTGAGCAGAGATTGCCCTACTGCATTCCAGCCTGGGCGACAGAGTGACACCCTGTCTCAACAACAACGACAACAAAAACGCGACTTATGGGCCGGGCAAGGTGGCTCAAACCTGTAATCCCAGCACTTTGGGAGGCTGATGCTGGCAGATCCCTTGAGGTCAAGAGTTTGAGACCAGCTTGGCCAACATGGTGAAAACCCATCTCTACCAAAAATACAAAAAGTAGCTGGTCGTGGCAGCGTGTGCCTGCCTGTGGTTCCAGCTACTTGGGAGGCTGAGGCAGGAGAATTGCTTGAACCCAGGAGGCAAAGGTTACAGTGAGCCGAGATCACTCCACTGCACTCCAGCCTGGGCGACAGAGAGACTCTGTCTCAAAAAACAAACAAAAAAAAAAAACTTATGTACTTCTTGAAGAAAGAATGTTAAAATCTAGACGTTTTTCTTTTCCTTTTTTTTTTTTTTTTCAGATAGTGTCTCCCTCTGTTGTCCAGATTGGAGTGCAGTGGCGGGATCTCTGCTCACTGCAACCTCTGCCTCCAGGGTTCAAGCGATTCTCTTACCTCAGCCTCCCGAGTAGCTAGGATTACAGGCACCCACCACCACACCCAGCTAATTTCTTTATATTTTAGTAAAGGGCAGGTTTCACCATATTGGCCAGGCTGATCTCGAACTCCTGACCTCAAGTGATCCACTTCCCAAATTGTTGGGATTACAGGCATGAGCCATGGCACCCAGCCAAAATCTACAGACATCTTTGAGAGGCAGATTTACATCTTTTGTACTATACATATATATAACATTTCATCACTCACAAAATGGCATCACATGACTCTGCCCAGGTAGTGTCTATAAATGGGAAAACCATTCCACTCCATAAATGGGAAAATCGAGACACAGAGAAGGGGTGTGACTCTGCCCACCAAAGTCACAAATGAGCTGAAGCTAGAATTAGCTTCTTTCATTCAAAGCAACATTTTGTGCTGAGATTTTGTCAAATAACTGGGAAATAGAAAGATGAACAATGTACAGCTCCACTCCTCTTTATTAATTTTTTTATTTATGTATTTATTTTGAGATGAAGTCTCGCTCTGTTGCCCAGGCTGGAGTGCAGTGGCGCGATCTCAGCTCACTGCAACCTCTACCTCCCGGGTTCAAGCAATTCTCCTGCCTAAACCTCCCTAGTAGCTGGGACTATAGGTGCATGCCTCGACTCCCGGCCAGTGTTTTGTATTTTTAGTAGAGATGGGGTTTCACTGTGTTAGCCTGGATGGTCTCAATCTCATGACCTCGTGATCCGCCCGCCTCGGCCTCCCAAAGTGCTGGGATTACAGGCGTGACCCACCGCGCCTGGCCACTCCTCTTTATTTTCTAGAGCCTCTTTCTCTAGCATAATCTCCAGATTATGCAGGAAATCGTCCTCGGGTTTGAGAAGAACCGGTTCTCCCACGTGAACGAGGTTTTGAGACTTTCTCCTTAACTGTACTCTCTCCCCACCAATACCCCTGCTACGCAAAGGCAGAAATTCGTTCTTAGGCTGTTTCATAAAGCCAGACCAGGGGCTCAAACTCAAGTACCTGTAAGGCCTATCAGGTCAAGCAAATGAGTGCTGCAGGCCAGGTATGACAAAAGCCACAGTCCAAGTGTCATGATGTATGGCGGCTGCCACCTGGCCTTCATTATATCCACCAGTCATCACAAAAACCAGGCAGCCTGATTGTTGACAAGTGGGCTGCAGACACAATGTCGCCAATCTTTCCAACTTTTCAAGAAAAGCAGAAAAACTCTAAGCAAGCCAAGACTGTGTGTCTTCAGCCTTCAGACGACTTGTTTTTTGGTTAGTTTAGTTGTATATTACTTCTGAGCTAGTATTTGTTCATCATTGTTCTAGGCACTAGCTTCGCTTAAACTCATTTCAGGGGCAGTATTTTTCTTTCTTTCTTTCTTTTTTTTTTTAGACGGAGTCTCACTCTATTGCCCAGGCTGGATGGCAATGGCACAATCTTGGCTCACTGCAACCTCCGCCTCCAGGGTTCAAGTGATTCTCCTGCCTCAGCCTCCCAAGTAGCTGGGATTACAGGCATGCACCACCATGCCCGGCTAGTTTTGTATTTTTAGTAGAGATGGGGTTTTACCGTGTTGGTCAGGCTAGTCTCAAACTCCTGACTCAGGTAATTCGACCACCTTGGCGTCCCAAAGTGCTGGGATTACAGGCATGAGCCATCGAGCCTGGCCCCAAATATCCTCTTAGATCCAGGGCAACATCTGCTTTCCTGGCTTGTATAAATTCTAGCACCGTTCACAGGCATATGTGCGTGCTTAATAAAAGGTCTTTGAAGGTGATGATAACAAATTGAGATTTGGAAAACCTGAAACCTCTTTCTAGGATCACGGCTCAGAGGGTGGAATGCTTTAGAAAGAGTCCCTGTGAGGCCAGGTGCAGCATCTCACGCCTGTAATCCCAGCACTTTGGGAGGCCAAGGCGGGCGGATCACCTGAGGTCGGGAGTTCGAGACCAGCCTGGCCAACATGGTGAAACCCCCCCCCCATCTCTACTAAAACAAAATTAGACTGGTGTGATGGCACATACCTGTAATCCCAGCTACTCAGGAGGCTGAGGCAGGAGAATCGCTTGAACCCAGAAGGCGGAGGTTGTGGTGAGCTGAAATCTCACCATGGCACTCCAGCCTGGGCAACAAGACCAAAACTCCATCTCAAAAAAAAAAAAAGAGTCCCTGTGAGAAAAGGTAAAAGGAATTGGGGTTACTAATAATGTATCATGGAGAAAAGAAGGTTAAGGAGAATTTAATAGCCATCTTCAAATATCTAAAGGGATATTGCTCATGTGTTTTAAACATCAGTTCTTGTCTACTAAGGACAGGCCATGAGGGAATTATCTTAAATGGGAGCAGGAGGGACTCAGATTAGATATCAATGGGGGGAAAATCCCAGCAGAAAGGATCGTGAGATGCCGGAAGGCAACATGATGTAGTGAAAGAACATGGTTATTTTCAGAACAAGGGCTGCTCATTATTATTGTGGGAAGTCTGGGGCTTGGGGCTTCCAAGTCAGCCAGTTACTAGCTGCATGATCTTGAGCAAGTGACTTCACCTTTCTGATGCTCAGTTTCCTCATTTGTTAAATAGGGATAACAATAACATCTATTTATTGGATTGTTATGAGGATTAAATAAGACTAGGGATACAAAGCCATTAGCCCAGGCCTGGCCCAAAGTAAGGCTCAACCAATAATGGATGCCATTCATTACTGTTAATCAGCTGCAGTCTTACCTGGGAAAACCCACCCTACATGTAGACGTAAGCTCCCTTTTCAGGCACATCAAACGAACAAATACGGTATTCCTGTGTGTTGTAGGACTTGCAGCCTCACTGAGGACACATGATGTGAACGCTCAGAAAGTGCAATAAATAGAATATTTTAAATAGTGGAGCTAGTAGAGTGAAGTGGTCAAGAGCATGGAGTCAATAAAATATATGAGCACTTAGAACAGTGTTTGGCATCTTGGAGTTGTTTGCCCCAATGAAACAAAAGCACAGTCAAGGTAAGGTCAATTTTTGTGTGTGTGTGTGTGTTTTTTTTTTTTTTTTTTTTTGAGATGGAGTATCCCTCTGTCACCTAGGCTGGATGGAGTGCAGCGGCCCGATCTTGGCTTACTGCAACTTCCGCCTCTCGGGTTCAAGCAATTCTCCTGCCTCAGCCTCCTGAGTAGCTGAGACCACAGGCATGCATCTCCATGCCTGGGTAATTTTTGTATTTTTAGTAGAGACGGGGTTTCACCATGTTGGCCAGGCTGGTTTCGAACTCCTGGCCTCAAGTGATTCATTCACCTTGGCCTCCTAAAGTTCTGGGATTACAGGTGTGAGCCACTGCGCCCCGCAGGTAAAACCAATTTTTAAGCAAAAGGTTCAAAAAGACCTATAGGAGTTTTCAGGTGGGAGAAATTGCTCCAAATTAGTATGGGCCAAACAGGTAGATAAGATTTGAATCCACGAGTCTGTAAATACACTTTCTTGGAAGGCTCTTGGTTATCTCAAATAATTATTCACTATTTGAATGTCCTGTGCTTTTATTCTTCAATCATTGCAGGCACTACGTTGAATACCTGATTTGTCAGCTTTGAAGAAGGACAGCTGTGCATTTCTGATATTTTGAATACAACCAAGGAACAGTGTTCTATATTGTGATTGCATTCTATAAACTTTACTTCATAGCAATTATAATTGCTGCACATTTAACTCACTAATATTTATTGAAATATTTTTAGCTGCAAAAACATTTTATGTTCACTATTATTTATTAATGCCCAGTTTTAAAATATTACACATAAAATTTATTCCAGTGAACATTAGTAAATAAATTATGCTTGTAATTTCTAATGCATTTTTAATTATAAATTTATCCATGTCTACCTTTATTTATGATAGCGGTGTCTCACTGTTGAACATACTGTATATTAATGGAGACACTGTTAATTATGCATTCTCGGAAGTTGCATTCGACAAAACATACGAGTCTGTTTTTTACATTCTAAGTACTGTTAACATCAATTAATTTAGGGACTGGCACTCACAGTACTAGCTAACCTTTAAAGCAAGAAAAGGTACTGTTAGAAGCTGGTTACGGGACCTGGATTTTGGAAAGGGACTACAAATATAAATGTAGCCGGAGAGATGTTCCATTTTTCGTAATACTAGTCAGATGTTCCATTTTCACTCCAAGTATCTAAAAAGGGGGTACTCACCAGAAATAATACCCAGCATGAAAACTCAATAGAACAAAGCTCAGTGAATCTCTGCCCAGCCCCGAGGACCGATTTGTGTTTAAATAGTATCTTCAAAGTGTGTGGGTTTTTTTTGTTTTGTTTTGTTTTTTGTTTTTGTTTTTGTTTTTGTTTTTTTTTTTGAGACGGAGTCTTGCTCTGTTGCCCAGGCTGGAGAGCAGTGTCGCCATCTCGGCTCACTGCAAGCTCTGCCTCCAGGGTTCACGCCATTCTCCTGCCTCAGCCTCCCGAGTAGCTGGGATTACAGGCGCCCGCCACCTCGCCCGGCTAATTTTTTTTGTATTTTTTAGTAGAGACGGGGTTTCACTGTGTTAGCCAGGATGGCAAAGTGTGTTTTTTGATGGGTTAATTTTATGCTTCCTTTCTATTCACCAAACTCACCTTACTATAAGCAATACATTTGCTTTAAAAAAAATTCTTCACGGCTGAGCGCGGTGGCTCACACCTGTAATCCCAGCACTTTGGGAGGGTGAGGCGTGCAGATCACGAGGTCAGGAGATCGAAACCATCCTGGCTAACATGGTGAAACCCCCGTCTCTACTAAAAATACAAAAAAAAAAAAAAAAAAAAAAAAAAATTAGCCGGGCGTGGGTAGTCCCAGCTACAGCCTCCCAAGAGGCTGAGGCAGGAGAATGGCGTGAACCCGGGAGGCGGAGCTTGCAGTCAGCCGAGATGGCGCCATTGCACTCCAGCCTGGGCGACAGTGCCAGACTCGTCTCCAAAAAAACAAAAAACAAAAAAAACCCTTCACATTGAGACCGGGCACGTGGTCCGTGCCTGTAATCCCAACACTTTGGGAGGCTGAGGTCGGGAGATTCCTTGAGCTTAGGAGTTCGAAACCAGTCTGGCCAACATGGTGAAAACCCATCTTTACTAAAAATACAAGAATTAGCTGGGTCTGTAGTGGCGTGCGCCTGTGGTCCCAGCTACTTGGGAGGATCACTTGAGCCATGAAGGCGGAGGCTGCTGTGAGCTGAGATTGCACCCACTGCATTCCAGCCTGGGTGACTGAGGGAGACTCCCTTTCAAAACAAAAACAAAAACAAAAACAAACAAAAAACCTTCACATTGAAATATTACTTAAATAATAATAATTTAAAAACCACTATATTTCTTTCTGAAGGGGCCTTCTTTAAAATAGTTTGAATGGATTTTTGACACAATTTACTCTTTTCATAGAATTCTTTATAGGACAGTAGTATAAACACCCATGTTTTCCCTATGAGAGGAAAAACCATATTTAAATAAAATACCAAAATTGGGAAGAATATCAGGGAAACATATTCACACATATAAAATATTGAGATCACACATTTGCAGAAAAGTTAGAAGGTGTCTCCATTTCCCCAAAGCTTTGGCAGGGTTTCAAAGTGTTACTTTCATCCTATCACATGTACTCTTGGCTTGTTGGCATACATTTGGCAAAGTGTTATTTTTCCTTTTTTTTTTTTTTTTTTTTTTTGAGACAGAGTCTCGCTCTGTCGCCCAGGCTGGAGTGCAGTGGCCAGATCTCAGCTCACTGCAAGCTCCGCCTTCTGGGTTCACGCCATTCTCCTGCCTCAGCCTCCCAAGTAGCTGGGACTACAGGCGCCCGCCACCTCGCCTGGCTAGTTTTTTGTATTTTTTAGTAGAGACGGGGTTTCACCGTATTGGCCAGGATGGTCTCGATCTCCTGACCTCGTGATCCACCCGTCTCGGCCTCCCAAAGTGCTGGGATTACAGGCTTGAGCCACCGCGCCCGGCCAAGTGTTATTTTTCCATGTGAAAATAATGCTTATACAAAACAAGATTTCCTCAAATCTTATATAATCTTAAAATCTTATAATCTCTTATAATTTTTTTTTTTTTCTTTTTGAGACAGAGTCTCTCTGTCACCAGGCTGGAGTGCAGTGGCGCCATCTTGGCTCACTGCAACCTCCGCCACCCGGGTTCAAGTAATTATCCTGCCTCAGCCTCCTGAGTAGCTGGGACTACAGACTCGTGCCATCATGCCCAGCTAATTTTTGTATTTTTAGTAGAGACGGGGTTTCACCATGTTGGCCAGGATGGTGTTGATCTCTTGACCTCGTGATCCGCCTGCCTCGGCCTCCCAAAGTGCTGTCTTATAATCTTAAAAATAAGATTGCCTCATTTCATGTGCATATTTTGAGCACCTTTTCATGTAACACACATGTTACCAAGTGCTTATGGTGTTTTTAGCTTTTAGTATATAAACAGAAATAAACATCCCATTCCTCATGGCCCAATGGAGAGACAGGATATGTATTAAAAGAACAACAGAGATGTGATAAACGGTCAACACAGAGAATACAGTTCTTCATGTGGCCTATTAGGGAGAAAAGGTGATCTGGGAAAGCTTTCTGGAGGAAGTAATATGTAAATTGGGTCTTCAACAATGAATAGGATACACTTAGAAATGGTTAATATGGTATACATATGTGTATGTATCTCCACAATTATATATATATATATATATATATATATATATATATATTTTTTTTTTTTTTTTTTTTGAGATGGAGTTTCTGTCACCCAGGCTGGACTGCAGTGGCTGGATCTTGGCTCACTGCAACCTCCACCTCCTGGGTTCAAATGATTCTCCTGCCTCATCCTCCTGAGTAGCTGGGATTACAGGAATTAGCCACCACCAGGCTGACTAATTTTTTTTTTTTTTCAGACAGAGTCTCGCTCTGTCACCAGGCTGGAGTGCAGTGGCATGATCTCAGCTTACTGCAACCTCCACCTCCTGGGTTCAAATGATTCTCCTGCCTCATCCTCCTGAGTAGCTGGGATTACAGGAATTAGCCACCACCAGGCTGACTAATTTTTTTTTTTTTTTCAGACAGAGTCTCGCTCTGTCACCAGGCTGGAGTGCAGTGGCATGATCTCAGCTTACTGCAACCTCCAACTCCCTGGTTCAAGCGATTCTCCTGCCTCAGCCTCCTGAGTAGCTGGGACTACAGGCGCCCACCACCATGCCTGGCTAATTTTTGTATTTTTAGTAGAGACGGGGTTTCACCATGCTGGCCAGGATGGTCTCAATCTCCTGACCTCGTGATCCACCCACTTTGGCCTCCCAAAGTACTGGGATTACAGGCGTGAGCCACCATGTCTGGCCAAGAACTGTATTTTTAGCAATCACTTGCACATTAGAGCACAGTCTTTTAGAATTCTATCATTATGTTATATAGAAAGCCAAGATAGTAACCAGAGAGGCCACAAGGAGAAAAATCAAGACAGCCTGACCAACATCTGCTGCCATATGAGTGAGGCCATCTTAGTCCTTCCAGACATTCTAGCTTCCATCTGACTGCAATTGCATGGGCAGGCCCAGGATAGACTGGCAGGAGAACCACCTATGAACCCACAGAATCCTAAGAAATAATACATGGTTGTTGTTTTAGGCTGCTCCCCAAAATGAATAGGAGTTTGCTGAGTGGAGAGGCAAACAGCAATTGAGGCTTGAAGGGCTGTGAGGAAACAAAATGTGTGAAGGGACCCGATCCTTACTGCCCATCTTGGCATGCCAGGCCAGAAGAGCTGGCATTTATGCAACATCTCCTGTATACCAGGCACTGTTCTAGTTATTCTCTGTGCGGTACCTCACTGAATTCTCACAACAACTTAGATGAGAAAACAGACACAGAAAAGGCGAGTAACTTGTTGAAAGCCACACAGGTAGTAGTAGTTTTTTGTTTGTTTGTTTGTTTTTGTTTTGTTTTGATTTTTTTGAGACGGAGTCTTGCTCTGTTGCCCAGGCTGGAGTGCAGTGGCCGGATCTCAGCTCACTGCAAGCTCTGCCTCCCAGGTTCATACCATTCTCCTGCCTCAACTTCCTGAGTAGCCGGGACTACAGGCGCCTGCCACCTCGCCTGGCTAATTTTTTGTATTTTTAGTAGAGACGGAGTTTCACTGTGTTAGCCAGGATGGTCTCAATCTCCTTAACTTGTGATCCACCTGCCTTGGCTTCCCAAAGTGTTGGGATTATAGGTGTGAGCCACCAGGCCCAGCCCGGTTGTAGGTGTTTTTGAACTTCTGCCCACTGACCCTCTCTAGTCCTGGGAACTGGAAGAAAAAGAACCTCCACCCCCTAACATGGCTTCCTTTCCAAGTTGGAGATGAAGGCTGTGAAGCCTGATTGCCACAGGTATGCCCAGGTACCTCTCCTGCTGCCCTGATGTCTATGGGAGTCCCCTAGCCAGCCCCTGGCCCAGCACCATCAGTGTGCTGTAAAAATATTATTTTTGTGGCCGGGTGCGATGGCTCACACCTGTAATCCCAGCACTTTGGGAGGCCGAGGCGGGTGGATCATGAGGTCAAGAGATCAAGACCAGCCTAGCCAACATGGTGAAACCCTGTCTCTACTAAAAATAGAAAAATTTGCTGGGTATGGTGGCAGGCACCTATAGTCCCAGCTATTCGGGAGGCTAGGGCAGGAGAATGGCTTGAACCTGGGAGGTGGAGGTTGCAGTGAGCCAAGATCGTGCCACTGCCCTCTAACCTGGCGACAGAGTGAGACTTCATCTCAAAAAAAAAAAAAAAATTTTTTTTTTACATGTGTGTTAGCTCTCAAGGTCCTACGACTGTGCACCCCAGATCAGGAGATAGGTCAATGTATGCTTTAATGACACTTCCACCAACACAACTCCTGCTTCTTGGCAGGCTCATGCCATCCGATAAGTTTCTCCTCTCTCCTCATCTACCTCCCCAGTGCTGTTCCTCAGTTGCAGATGCCATGGGGAGCACGTCTGGTTTCCTTTTCACTCCATGTCTGTCCACCATCTTGGGAGCTTTGGAGAGTCACAAGGATCTGAGTTCCTTGACTATCTCACCTTCAGTGATTTTTCCCCCACTCCACTTTAGCTGGGACCCCCTCTCACATGCCTCCTCCTCTGAGGTTACTTGTTGAAACATCCTTCTGTGACAATAACCTCCAACCTTCTGCTTTCCTTCATCAGTGACTTCCATCACATCTATTTGAGACCTTTAGGCCAGTGATATCTGTTTTTCTGGAATTCTCTTGCTTCCCTATCCAGCACACTTTCTATGGCTCATTGTTTTAAGCACTCTTAAAAGCTGATGTGACCCCAGCACACCTGTCTGGCAAAATCCTTCCTTAGATCACTTCTCATTCTTTGGGTGTATGTATCATGACCATTTCAACTAGCTATAGAATAATCACACGAACTATCATATTAGTATCATCATACATTTAGTTTCCATTCTGAGCTGGGCCCTCAATACTGTCCTTGAAATCCTACCATGTATCACTACATGCCAACTTACCACAGTAACTATAGTATAGTATTTCTTTTTTTTTTTTTTTTTTGAGATGGAGTCTTGCTCTGTTGCCCGGGCTGGAGTACAGTGGCCGGATCTCAGCTCACTGCAAGCTCCGCCTCCCAGGTTTACGCCATTCTCCTGCCTCAGCCTCCCGTGTAGCTGGGACTACAGGCGCCCGCCACCTCGCCCGGCTAGTTTTTGTATTTTTTAGTAGAGACGGGGTTTCACCATGTTAGCCAGGATGGTCTCGATCTTCTGACCTCATGATCCGCCCGTCTCGGCCTCCCAAAGTGCTGGGATTACAGGCTTGAGCCACCGTGCCCAGCTATAGTATAGTATTTCAAACCCACAGTCAAAGTTGACTACAAGGGTTCTTAGGGGGAGGGTTCCTGCCTGGCTTTTTCACAACTGAATCTCAATAGGCACTCAATAAGTATTGCTTATGGACTGAGGTATACTAATACTCGTAAGCATTAGTAAATAATAGTCACATGCCAGGTTCTGTTCTATGTTAAGTTACATGTATTAGCTCATTCTATCCTCACAACAAACAAATGAGGTTATGTAGGACTTTTGTCATTCCCATTTTCCAGGTAAAGATAAGAATATTTAGAGAAGCAACTTGGAGAGATGAAGTCACAAAACTTGTAAGTGGCAGAGTGAGTATTCACTTTTTATTTTCCTAATTTTTTTTTTTTTTTTTCAAGACAGGGCATTGCTCTTTCATGCAGGCTGGAGCGCAGTGGCATGATCACGTCTCACTGTAGTCTTGACCTTTCAGGCTCAAGCAATCGTCCTATCTCAGCCTCTCAAGCAGCTAGGACTATAGGCATTCACCACCACACCTGGCTAAACTATATAATATATATGTGTATATACGTGTGTGTACATATATATATATTCTTTTTTTTTTCTTGAGACAGACTCTCACTCTGTTATCCAGGCTTGGGTGCAGTGGCGCAATCTTGACTCACTGCATCCTTCGCTTCCCGGGTTCAAGCGATTCTCCTGCCTCAGTCTCCCAAGTAGCTGGGACTACAGGTGTGTGCCACACGCCTGGCTAATTTTTCGTTTTTTTTTTTTTTTTTTTTTTTAGTAGAGACGAGGTTTCACCACGTTAGACAGGATGTTCTTGATATCCTGACCTTGTGATCCACCCCCCTTGGCCTCCCAAAGTGCTGGGATTACAGGCATAACCCACCATGCCTGGCCTACATACAGATACATTTTTGAAGGTAGTGATGGGATCTCACCATGTTGCCTAGGCTGGTCTCGAACTCCTGGGCTCAGACGATCTTCCTGCCTTGGCCTCTTAAAGTGCTAGGAAATCTTTACTCTTTAGAATCTATAACTGTTTAGCAGTTTTAGATAGGTCGAGTTTTACATGTCTGAGAGACAGCCAACTGTACTTCAGATTGGAACTTGAGAGAGAGAGAGAAAGAGAAAGAGAGAGAGAGGAAAATGGAGAGTAAGATTTAGGAAGGAACAGATAACCTGGTGACCTCAGAAAATCAAATATCTAAACTTGTTCACACCTGCTACTTTGTTAGAGTGCCTCTAACAGGTCCCTGATGGAACTGTGGTGGTGTGTGTGCAACAGTGTGTCTGGGTGCTGAGGTCCACTATTCCCCCCAGTATAGGTATGTGGTAAGATACCAATTATATACAGTAATGGCATATGGTAAGAGATCAATCATATACAGTCATGCGTGGAATGAGGATGTTTTGGTCAACGACAGAGTGCATATAAGATGGTGGTCCCCTAAGATTATAACATGGTCTTTTAATTGTACCTTGTCTGCATTTAGAGACGTTTAGATACACAAATACCATTGTGTTAGAATTGCCTACAGTATTTGGTACAGTAACATGCTGTATAGGTGTGTAGCCTAGGAGCAATAGGCTAATGCCAAACAGCCTAGGTGTGTAGTAGGCTCTGACACTGTGTAAGTACACTCTATGACGTTTACACAACCACCAAATCAGCTAACCATGCATTTCTCGTGTCCTCATCATTAAGCGACAGATGACCATATTTGAAATACATGGGTGGACCCATGATGTGTTTTGTTTTTTTGTTTTGAAACAGAGTCTCTGTCACCCAGGCTGGAGTGCAGTGGCCTGATCTTCGCTCACTGCAACCTCCGCCTCCCGGGTTCAAGCCATTCTCCTGCCTCAGCCTCCCGAGTAGCTGGGACTACAGGCGCACACCACCACGCCAGACTAATTTTTGTATTTTTAGTAGAGACAGGGTTTCACCATGTTGGCCAGGCTGGTCTCAAACTCCTGACCTCAAGTGATCTGCCCTCCTCGGCCTCCCAAAGTGCTGGGATTACAGGTGTGAGCCACCGCGCCTGGCCCCATGGCATATTTATTAATGAGTTTAAAATTTGGTAGGGGTCCCCCAGGGCTAAAATTCAACCTTGACTTTTTTCTTTTGCTAAGGTGCTTTTTTGAGAGACTTCCCCGAGCATCTTTCAGGTGAGAGAACACTCTGACTACACTGCCTGAATCCTTTTTCCCCCCTCACCGTGATTTTCTCTACTGATTTTCTCCGCGAGAAAGGGAGCAGCGTGAGACAACGCTGAACTTCTGCCAGTCCTCCGACATCTCCTGGAAACCTCCCAGCAGGGCTTGAGGAAGATTATTATCACCTCCATATTACAGATATTATAATAAGAGAAATAACTAACATTGACTGCATGTTTATTATATGTCAGGCATTATGCTGGGTGTTTTTCAAGCATCATCCCATTCGATTCCCACAGCAATATACTCTAAAGTTGAAACTATTGCTCTGGATGGGAAAATAGTTTTTCCCATCCCGAGGCTCAGAGAGGAGAGGTGTCACGTCCTAGGACACACAGCAAGTTATAAGAGCTGGCATTTGAACCCAGGTGTTTCTCATACAGAGGCTAAGCTGCCTCATCATTCATTTCTGGACGAACTAAGGGCTTTTCTCCGTGGAAATGAGGGGAAAGAAGATTCAATGGAGAAGCCTAACACTGATTCCCGCTCAAGACAAGTCCAGGCACTGGCGCATGGTGCCAGAACTCAAGTCTCCGACCCAGGCCTTTCCCTGCACTGGAGAAGCGGCGCGCATGCGCCCGGCCTCCCTCCCGACCCCGCCCCGCGGGAAGCAACCGCTCCTTGCTTTCAGCTCTGGGGCTTGCGCACTACGTCCCCAGCCAGAGGCTCCTTCCCGGTCGGGGACTTCCGGAACGCTGGAGTGTGGTTCCGGGTCGTGTGCGGCTCAGGGTAATAGGGCTGCTGCTCGGCCGGCCGGCGGCGGCTAGCAGCAGGGGCATGAGGGCGAACCCGGGAAGCGGCAGCTGAGCGGGCCGGGAGGAGCGCCGGTCCCCGTGGATCCCGAGAGTGCAGAGCTCGGGGCAGGGGCCGGGAGGCGTGGGGGAGCCGGGCCCTCCCCTCAGGAACGTGTCCCGGGGCCGACCCGGCCCGTAGTGTGGAAACAGCTTCAGGTAAAGGTTGCCCCAGCCGCCAGCTCCCTGCCCCAGCCGCCTGCTCCCCGCCAGCCCACCAGCTTGCCCACCTGGCGGCCCTCTCACCCCTCCGGTTTCGGCGCTGCCCAGCGGGCCGCCTGCCGGGCCCTTGTTCAGGTGGCCCGGGAGCATTCGTTTCGTGGCGGTTTCCAGAACTGGAGGCTGTCAGGAGTCTGAGGCGGGTGTGTGGTTTAGGGGAAAAGAAGCCAGCGGACCTGGTAGTGTGGGTGTGGGAGGTGTGGTTGACTCCGGCAGTTTCTGGTCCTGCACTTGGCAATATCTAGGTGCCCTGGTCTTCATAATGTGAAAATCAAGGTTTTCAAGCATTGACTGTGTGGTCCCTGTTTCCTTGAGTCCCTTCTTCCCATCCCCCTTAAAGGGGTTAACAGCCTCATAGACTTTTCTAGCTACAGTGCTTCTGGAACTTTGATTCATTCTTTGTTTATGGGAGTGGCAAGGAGTCCTTTAGATTTGTTTAAGGCTGGGAAAAAGAGATTGTAGTGTAAACAAGAGTATGACTTGAACCAGAGACTCCCAAATTGACTCAGAAATTGGTTAAAACTTCCTTTTGAATGAATGAAAGTAACTTTGGAAGCCCCCCACAGTACCTGGCACTGTGCAAAGCACCATGTTGTTATAAACCCAAATCGGCAAAGTTCAAAACTTTCCCAGATGTGAACAGTCAAATGGAGACACATTGGTTTAAAAAAAGCAGCGTCCTCAATCTCTGACAAGTAGAAGGAGCGGATCCGTAATGTTAAAACCCACCTGAGCAGAAGCCTAGATATGGGTTTTATTCCGTATATTTTATGAGCCCACACAAGGTGCCTAGTAAACATGGAAAGAGTTCTTGATGAAGCAATAATTGTTTTCATGTTTTTCAGTTGACACTCCTCCGGGATTTGGGGCATGCTGGTAGCCCTTTCCCATTCATCTGTGTGCTCATGCCTACCTTCAGCTGTGTGTCCCAGACTGCACTTATACCCCCTTACATCTGTGAATCTGGCTCCTGGTTACCTTTCCAGTTCTGTCTGAAAAGGTCTCCTTCTTTAATTACCCCACCCTGATCCATTACTCCAAATAAGTAGGATCTCTAATCATTTTTGTTCTTTCCTATTCCATTGATTTTTGTAGAACATTCTCCCTACCCTGCCTAGGTTTCCCCTTTTCTCTTTCAATCTATTGAGACGCTTCCCACGGCTCAGCTGAGTTGGCCTCGCCAAACCAATTCGGGACAACCCCAGCTGGAAATGATTTTTCCTCTAGAATTGTATAAGCACTCATTTTTATCTACAATTATTTAACTTAGCAAATGTTTACTGAATATGGATATGTATATATATATATATGCCAGGTACCATGCTAGGCAGTGTAGAGATAAGTAAGATTCAGTCTTTGCTGCCAGGGAGATGAATTTAGTGAAAGAGAGATAAGGGAAATGAATAATTCTAACACAGTGATAAGTACATTGTGTGAGAGTTCTTGTGATGGTGGTAGTGCGGGAGAGGAATGGGTTATTCTCCTTTGAGGGATGGGATGTGGCCAGGTAAGGCTTCATGATTTGAGGTAAACTAAACTTTGAGTATTTGGGTATTATATAGGGGTTTCTATTGTTTAATCACTTTAACCTCAATTTACAGATTAGGAAGACCCAGCTGGTAGGAGACAGAGCCAGGATTCAAACCCAGGTCTCTCTGATGCCTAAATCTGTTCTTTTTCCATTACATATCTTGCCTTTTTCTCACACCATCTCTCTCTTTATGCAAGTACATATTGAATCAAAAAGGTGCATAGGAGAAAACATTTGTATGTTAAAATGAATGGTACAGAGATCTTTTAAACGCAAAGACGGTGCTCTTCCGAGGCAAGGAGATGGCAGGTAGGTTAGCTCAGCTTTGAATATGAGCAGAGAAAACAGTCTATAGAAAATAAGCGTGGATTCTGGATTCAATTCCTGGTCCCTGTTTTTACAGGATATGTGACCTTTGGCACATAAAAACATATGAAGAAAATGACATCATTTTCTTCAACTAGGAGTTAGGTTAGGGAATAATATTGACCACATGTAGGGTTGTGAGTATTTATTGAACTAATGGGGATAAAGGGCCTGGTTTGTGGTGAAGTCCCCCAGAATAAATAGCTATAAGATACAAAGGTATAATGCTTGAGGCATGGTTTTAGAGTGGTGAATGAGTTTACAGCCTGAGTCAAGCAAGTCATTGCTTCTTTTAGCAGGGTACAAGGACATAAAGTTGGAGGGGCAGTAGTGGTCAGAGTCAGTGAGGGTTTGAGTACCAGGCAAAGGAGGTAAATTCCAGTTTCTGCTAATAACTTTTCCAGTTAATACTTCGAGGATCTGGCCGGGCGCGGTGGCTCAAGCCTGTAATCCCAGCACTTTGGGAGGCCGAGACGGGCGGATCACAAGGGCAGGAGATCGAGACCATCCTGGCTAACATGGTGAAACCCCGTCTCTACTAAAAAAATACAAAAAACTAGCCGGGCGAGGTGGTGGGCGCCTGTAGTCCCAGCTACTCAGGAGGCTGAGGCAGGAGAATGGTGTAAACCCAGGAGGCGGAGCTTGCAGTGAGCTGAGATCCGGCCACTGCACTCCAGCCTGGGCAGCAGAGGGAGACTCCGTCTCAAAAAAAAAAAAAAAAAAAAAAACTTCGAGGATCTGTGATTCATTTCAGCAGTGCCAGGCAAAATGTTAGACCTTGGGGATACAAAAAGAAGTAAAATTGGGTCCCTATCCTGAGGTTATTGACATTGTAGTGGAGGAGATGTGTGTGCGTGGGTGAACTATAATAAAGTATTGTGGGTTCTAAGGTAGAAGTCCCCAGGGGTACCCTAGAGCACTGAGAAGGGAACAGAGATGATGGTAGGTAATAGGTAATGAGTACTTACTCTGCTAGCATGATGTTAAATGCTTTATCTCATTTTTTTTCTTGTGTGAGAAGGTGTTATTAGCATCCTGATTTTACAGATGAGGAAACTGGGGCACAGAGACCTTGAATAACTTCCTTGAGTTTATGCCGCTGGTAGATCTGTAAGATAGAGGGGATTATCTGCTGAACACTGGGATCTGCACTCTTCGTTACTGCACCATGTTGCTTGTTCTTTGTGATGTGGATGGGGTCCCTCTGGAAAGGCTTCAGAGAGAAACTCGCCCTTGAGCTGTAGCTTCGGTGTGCCAGTCACTGTGAGACAGGAGGGATCATGAGGAATGGAAGTAGCCTTTGCACTAAAGGAGCTCATAGCCTCATCTGTTACTTTAAATGTTTTTCTTTTTTGGCAGGGGGAGCTTGTTTTGCTTATTGACTCAAACCTGAAGACTTCAGAAACTTTTGCATTGAGTGGATTTATATGATTCAGGCTAAGTTAATTTGCTAGCAATCTGTTATTCTAATGTATAGGCCTTACTGTTAAGGACACAGTCGTAGATGTCAAATTATATGACAAGGACTTCTGTCACATGACCTTTTTTTTTTTTTTTTTCTGAGATGGAGTCTTGCTGTATCACCCAGGGTGGAGTGCAGTGACATGATCTTGGCTGACTGCAACCTCTGCTTCCTGGGTCCAAAACTAGGACTATAGGCAGGTGCCACCACGCCTGGCCAATTTTTGTGTTTTTAGTAGAGACGGGGTTTTGCCATGTTGTCCAGGCTGGTGTCGAACTCCTGACCTCAAATGATCCGCCTGCCTTGGGCTCTCAAAGTGCTGAGATTACAGGCGTGAGCCACCATGCCCGGCCACATACAGTTTTTCCCCATGGGAGGTGCCCTGACTTGTTTCTGTGAGTTTGAAGTTTTTGTGAAGTTTTTTTACTCAGAAGTCAGCATATTTCAGCTTGTGTTAAATTTAAGAGGCTTAGTGGTTAAATGTGTTACTTAAGAGTCACACAGCTAATGTGTGATAGAGCCACAAAAAACTGGCCAAAAAAGAGTAAACAGATCTTCATTAAATTATTATTATTGTTCTGTTTGAGCATCTTCCTCAGTGGTCTCCAAGTCCGTGCCTGTTATGTACTAGGATGAGCAGGCTGGGCCTTGATGAACTGGAGAGCACAGGCCCAAACTAAAGGGGGCAGTTGCTGCTCAGCTCCACTTGTTTTTGCCATCTGAGGAAGTGCGCCCAGTGTCCTTGGATATTTTGATTTTTTTTGGAAAAAGATGCTGGAAATCTGGATTTTAATGTATTCTTATTTATTTAACTTTTAGAGACAGGGTGTCATTCTATCAGGCTGGAGTGCAGTTTCACGGTAATAGCTCACTACAGCCTTGAATTCCTGGTCTCAGGTGATCCTCCCACCTCTGCCTCCCCAGTAACTGGGACTACAGGTGCATGCCACTATGTGTAACTAGTGTTTTTTTATTTTTTTATTTTTATTTTTTGAGACAGAGCCTCACTCTTGTTGCCCAGGCTGGAGTGCAGTGGCATGACCTTGGCTCACTTCAACCTCTGCCTCCTGAGTTCAAACGATTCTCCTGCCTCAGCCTCCTGAGTAGCTGGGACTACAGGTGCGCATCACCACACCCAGCTGATTTTTGTATTTTTAGTAGAGATAGGGTTTTGCCGTGTTGGCCAGGCTGGTCTTGAACTCCTGACCTCAAGTGATGTGCCTGCCTTGGGCTCTCAAAGTGCTGGGATTACAGGGGTGAGCCACTGTGCCCGGCCGTGTACTAGCTAGTTGTGTGTGTGTGTGTGTGTGTGTGTGTGTGTGTGTGTGTGAAGGAGTTTTGCTCTTGTTGCCCAGGCTGGAGTGCAATGGTGGGACCTTGACTCACCGCAACCTCTACCTCCTGGGTTCAAGCAATTCTCCTGCCTCAGCCTCCTGAGTAGCTGAGATTACAGGCATGCGCCACCTCGCCTGGCTGATTTTGTATTTTTAGTAGAGACAGGGTTTCTCCATGTTGGTCAGGCTGGTCTCGAACTCCCAACCTCAGGTGATCCACCTGCCTTGGCCTCCCAAAGTGCTAGGATTACAGGTGTGAGCCACTGCACCCGAGCTAGTTTTTTAAAAAATTTTTGTAGAGACGGTGTCTATGTTGCCTAGGCGGTGTCAAACTCCTGCCTTCAAACAATGCTTCTGCCACGGCCTCCCAAATTGTTGGGATTACAGGTGTGAGCCACTGCATGTGGTGGATTTTAATGTATTTAGTTTAAAAATTTGCCATTAATGGCCGGGCGCGGTGGCTCAAGCCTGTAATCCCAGCACTTTGGGAGGCCGAGACGGGCGGATCACGAGGTCAGGAGTTCGAGATCATCCTGGCTAACACAGTGAAACCCCGTCTCTACTAAAAAATACAAAAAGCTAGCCGGGCGAGGTGGCTGGCGCCTGTAGTCCCAGCTACTCCGGAGGCTGAGGCAGGAGAATGGCGTAAACCCGGGAGGCGGAGCTTGCAGTGAGCTGAGATCCGGCCACTGCACTCCAGCCACGGCAATAGAGCGAGACTCCGTCTCAAAAAAAAAAAAAAAAAAAAATGCCATTAAAAATTATGTTGATCAAAACATATTTGCAGGCTGAGTGTAATTCTAGGCTGCCTGATTGTGAACTCCAACCTACCTGGCTGCTGAAATTCTGGTACCTGGTGTTCAGAGCAGGAAGTACCAATACAGTGTTTTGCTTATTGATTAGAAATCTCATGGTAAATTGCCAGTGTGAGGGGGCATTGTAGCTTGCCCTGATACTGGCAAGGTGAATGCTTTTATTGTATAATCAGACTAAAGTATAGATTTGGCTGGTGAGATGACCTTATAATACTTCTGTTTTGTGCTGTTAGCACTTTAAATGCTACCAGATTTCTTGTCTCTTGGCCTTCTCCACAATAGTATAAAGTGGTATTGTAAATTTGTTAAATGCTCTTGTATACCTTATTTTCTTTAGTCTTCATAGTCCTATGAGATGGGTAGTATTACAAAGGGGGTAATCATCACCTATTGAGATGAAGAAATTGGCACCCAGTGAATCACAATTTAGTAGAAAGTGCAGTTGACTAGAGAGGGACTTGCATCCTGAATGTGCTGATACCACTAACAGCCTTTGGAGTTTGGTCACATCACTTACAAATCCTTGGATCTTTCTTCCTTTTTGGATAAATAATGAGGAGTGTAATTCAAGTCTTGCTGAAATTCAATTCATAGTATCCTATACTTGAGTATACTTTTATGAATATACTTTTATTATTGATGCAAAGTATACTGAATGTGTAAAACTTCAAAAAAAAAATAACATTTTCCAGTTCCCTATGGATTCATTTTAAGGTACTGTGTTACAAATAAGTACCATTTCAGCAGAGAAATTGGTAGAAAATTAAAGGAATGGTTTTCTTTTCAGGATGCCAAGCTTTCTGTTTCTAACTGATATGCTTAAAGTCACACGACTGATTACTGGCAGACTCCAGTGGAGGCGACTCAAATCTAAAGCGCTGCCCCTCCTCTCTTGCTGGCGGGTCAGGAACCACTGCTCAGCTCTTCATCTGTTCTTTATTCATTACTTCCTCTGGGAAAGGCCCTTGATGGGCTAGGTGCTCCCCCAATGCACGCAGTGCTTATTGACTCTATATACTGAAGATTGAAAGAGGGCATAGAGACACCCAGCACAGTGAGAGAAATATGGTCAGGGAGTTCCCAGCCCAAGAGCTTAATTTATTTTTATTTTAATACCCAGCTTCCACAAGGTGAAAATTGAAGAAATACTGGTCTTGTAGATGCTTGTTTTCATTCATACTCTATTGTATAAGGAAATAACATAGAATATAAAAATAAAGAGAATAAATCCTGAGCAGTCATTCAAAATTTATTAACTCTAGTTGGCAGCAGTCTAGATATGTTGGGGAAATGGATTTAATATAGGCAACACAAAATTTGGACTGAAAGTAGAATACAGTTTTATGTAATTGAAGGTGAGAAAAATGGGAGAAACCACTTAAAAAACAAACCTGAAATTCTAGAAAGAACAAAAAGGTATTAGAATAACTATTAGAATTAAGTTACAGTAATTGCTTGTGAAATAAGTGGAATATTATGTCACATTTATGCCTAAATATATGCAGTGTTAGATTCTTAATATCCTATACTTGAGTATACGTTTATGAATATACTTTTATTATTGATGCAAAGCATACTGAATGCATAAAGCTTCAAAAAATAACATTTTCCACTTCCCTATGTGGAAATCCCTGAAATTTTCTACCATTTCAGCAGAGAAATTGGTAGAAAATTGTTTGAAGGAATGGTTTTCTTTTGAAAATAAAGCAAATATTTAATCTGAACTTTGGTTACTGACATAAAGGAGACTAATGAAGAACTGAAATGCAGACTTGAATTTTAAGCAGTGTGATGTGGGGCTTTGGGCAGACCCACTTGGATTTGATTATTGGCATTGTCAGTCTGTAAGCTGGACAGTCTGCAAAATGGAGACAGTAATGCCAATCTCACATAGTTCTTAGTGAGGACTAAATGAAACAGTATATGTAAGTACCTTGTAAGTACTGTGATGCTTCTGGAGAGATGCAGGTCCAGGCTGAGCATCCCTACTCATAATATTCAAAATCTGGGTCAGGTGTGCTGGCTCACACCTGTAATCTCAGCACTTTTGGGAGGCCAAGATGAGCGGATCGCTTGAGCTTGGGAGTTCAAGAGCAGCCTGGGCAAAATAATGAAACCCTGTCTCTACAAAAAAATTAGCCAGGCATAGTGGTGCACATCTATAGTTCCAGGCTGAGGTGGGAGGATTGCTTGAGCCCAGGGGACTGAGGCTGCAGTGAGCCGTGATCGTACCACTGTACTCCAGCCTGGGCAACAGGACAAGACTGTCTAAAAAAAAAAAAAAAAATATATATATATATATATATATATATATATGTAAAAAATCCTTCAAAATTTGAAACTTTTTGAACCAACATGATGCCACAAGTGGAAAATTCGACACCTGACCTCATGTGACAGGTTGCAGTTAAAACTTTACTTCATGCACAAAATTATTAAAAATATTGGCTGGGTGAGGTGGCTCATAACCAGTAATCCTGGAAGAGCAAGGTGGGAGGATTGCTTGAGTTGAGGAGTTAGAGACCAGCCTGGGCAACACAGCAAGACTTCGTCTCTACTAAATATCAAAACAATTAGCTTGGTGTGGTGGTGTGTGCTTGTATTCCCAGCTACTTGGGAGGCCGAAGCAGGAGGATTGTTCGAACCTGAGGTGTCAAGGCTACAGTGAGCTATGATTGTGCTCCTGCACTCCAGCCTGGATGACAGAGGGAAACCCTGCCTCAAAAAAGAAAAAAAAAAAAAAATTGTATAAAATTACCTTCAGGCTATGTGTGTAAAGTGTATATGAAACATAAGTGAATCGCATGTTTAGACTTGGATCTCATCCCCAAGATACCGCATGATATATATGAAAATATTCCAAAATTCAAAGAAAATCCAGAATCTGAAACACTTCTGGTTCCAAGCATTTTAGATAAGGGATACCAACCTCTACTGGCATTCAGGGCATAAGACATTCAGGATGTTAATATGATGTAATAAGCAATGATTTCATGGAGTGGTTGTAAAAGAGTGAAACTCATTTTCATGTCTGGATCATGAAATTTGTTAATTTCTGGTTGTGTTTTGTAAATTAGTGCACCTACCTACTGTATTGAGAGAAGGACTTCAGGATGCTGTTTTTAAGCTATTATGTGAATTGATCTGCTGAGTAACAAGAAACACTTCCAAGTGTTTATATTATCTTTTTTGTGCCTATAACTGCCCTTTGTTAGAAAAGGGATATTATGTTATCCCTGTCCCCATTTTACAAATGCTGAAACTGAAGCTTAGAGAAGTAATGTAATTATTAATAAAAATATAGAGTTACTGGGCTGCGTGCGGTGGCTTATCCTGTAATCCTAGCCCTTTGGGAGGCTGAGGCAGGTGGATCACCTGAGGTCAGGAGTTTGAGACCAGCCTGGCCAACATGGCGAAACCCTGTCTCTAGTAAAAATACAAAAATTTGCCAGACGTGGCACACACACACCCTTAGTTCCAGTTACTCAGGAGGCTGAGGCAGGAGAATTGCTCGAACCTGGGAGGTGGAGGTTGCCGTGAGCCAAGATCGTGCCATTACACTCCAGCCTGGGCAACAAGAGTGAAACTCCGTCTCAAAAAAACAAAACAAAACTATATATATATATTTTAGTATATATATATTTAGTATATATGTATATATTTAGTGTATATATGTAGAGAGTGTATATATAGAGAGAGCGCGCGTGCATACGCGAGTGGCAAAACTAGGACTTGACCTTTGTTTAGACTCAGAGTACTGAAAAGCACTATTAGTTTTTTTTTTTTTTTGGTCACTTTTCCATGCTGCTCTAGATTTGGATGTTGGGACTGGCCCTGTCTTGGGACTGTCATTAACTATGGCCCTTTGCTTTCATTTAAACTTAATGTTTACAAAAAGTTGTTATTGATTATGTTGTGAGAGTGTTTGATTATAGGTATAATGTTATGATATGAAGCTTAAGGATTTAATGAAAATACTAATACTCACTGATAATAAAGATTGGTGGTAAGATGGTTACTCATATTGATAGTGGGAATGTAAATTAGTAAAACTTCTGGAAAGCACTTTGGCAGTATTTATTACAAGCTTTAAAAAAAAAGTTATGCATGCCTTTTGAGCTTGTAATTCCATTTCTAGGAATCTTTATTAAAGAAATCAGAGATGTTGAAAGATATTCAGGTTCAAAGATGTTCACTGCAGCATTTATAGCAAAAATTAGAACCTTAATGTTCAATAAAAATTGGAGAAATCATGGAAAATTCATAGAATGGAAATAATATACAGTCATCTTAGATGTTTTAGAAGACTTTTAGTGGCATACCAATATGCTAACCATAACAAGTGAAAAAAGGATATGACATTCTATAAAGTATGGTCCCAATTATGTCAAACATGTATGCAAAGAAAAGAAATAGGTGGCTGGGCACGGTGGCTCATGCCTGTAATCCCAGCACTTTGGGAGGCCGAGGCGGGCAGATCACGAGGTCAGGAGATTAAGACCATCCTGGCTAACACGGTGAAACCCCATCTCTACTAAAAAATACAAAAAATTAGCCAGGTGTGGTGGCGGGCGCCTGTAGTCCCAGCTACTCAGGAGGCTGAGGTAGGAGAATGGCGTGAACCCAGGAGGCAGACCTTGCAGTGAGCCGAGATAGTGCCACTGCACTCCAGCCTGGGCGACAGAGCGAGACTCGGTCTCAAAAAAAAAAAAAAAAAAAAAAAAAAGACATAGGTGGTGAGATTATAGGACTTTATATTTGTCAGTTTTAGAAATGTTCTTTGATACATTATTTTAAAATAAATCATAGTTTAAAATGGATATTAACAAGTATGAGTACAGTCAGTGTCCATCATTTTAACCAATAGTTTTCACTAATGCAGGTGATTGTGAAGTTATAAATGGATGGTATTTTCAAGATAGTTTTCACCTCATTTGTTTTGTACTTAGAACAAGATTTCATATGTCCTGACATAAATGTTACTATTCCCAGGTAAGCCTTCTTTTCCCCCAAAAGTCCTATTTAAGACAGTATTCTTTCTGGAAGAAGAGCTGTATTCGTATTGGTGGTATCATTGTCCCAGTGCTACCACCACCTCTTCAGTGGCCACGGGGGCAGCGAGTAGGCCTGTGACAGCTCCGTGTTTACTTTCAGAGGGGAGTCCACTCCTATCTCTGTGGAGTTGAGGTTGGCCTTTGGTAGACAGAGATTGTGAATTGAATGCTTACATATTGGGAAGTGATTTTTTGGTATGGAAAATTATAAGTGTTAAAAAGGTAAACTGAGGCATCAGATTTTTTAGAGTTTATTTGCACAAACAGCGGTTCATGAATTGGGCAGCTTCAAATCAGAAGTGATTCAGGGGCTCCATTGAGGGAAAGTAAGGGGGGAAGCTTTTGTAGGAAGATCGTGGAAGTAAAACAAAGAAAAGATTTGATTGGTTAGTTTTACAGTTGATCACTACCATTGGAAAGTCCCCAGTTATATAGGTTTGTTGGCTGCTTCTGACTAGATAAGCTTAAGTTTTTTTTTTTTTTCATGTATGCATTTATAAAACATATCTCAAGTTTTGCTTATGTTTACAAATCAAACAAGGTTAAGGTCATTTATAAGGCCTAACTAGTTTTGTCTGCTCGAATTTTTCAGGCCAGGTGTGATTTCTTTTTTTGTTTTGTTGTTGTTTTATTTGTTTTTATTTTTTCATTTTTTATTTTTATTTTTATTATTGTTTTGAAACAGAGTTTTTGCTCTGTTGCCCAGGCTGGAGTGCAGTGGCATGATCACGGCTCATTGCAGCCTCAACTTCCTGGACTCAAGCGATCCTCCCACCTCAGCCTCCCTAGTAGCCGGGACTACAGGCAGGCACTACCATGGCCTCCCAAAGTGTTGGGATTGTAGACCTGAACCACTGCCCCTGGACAGGCCTGTTCTGTTTTAATTTATTTTAACAAATGTAAATATCTGTCTCACTTTTTTTATTTTGTGAGAAAAACATTGAAGATCAAATTTATTTGGATTTCAGTTTTTCTGATAGCAGTAGTTAGTAAAAATATGAGTGTTAAAATACGATGAATTGTTGCCTTTTACTCTAATTATCATATACTTTATAATTGAAATAGTTTCAGGCTGGGCGCAGTAATCCCAACACTTTGGGAGGCTGAGGCAGGCGGATCACCTGAGGTTGGGAGTTCGAGACCGGCCTGACCAACATGTAGAAATCCTGTCTCTACTAAAAATACAAAATTAGCCGGATGTGATGGCACATGCCTGTAATCCCAGCTACAGGCAGGAGAAGCACTTGAACCCGAGAGGCGGAGGTTGCAGTGAGCCAAGATTGCGCTATTGCACTCCAGGCTGGGCAACAACTGTGAAACTCCATCTTAAAAAAAAAAAGAAAAGAGTTTCAGCTTGTACAGTTAAGCATGATGGCCAGTTAGGTTTGTTTTTTTCAAATGTGCATACTGATTCTCTTATGTACAATATAAAAATGTGCATACTGATTGTCTTATGTACAATGCAAAAAATTTACCGAAGTATTTGAGCATGTTTAAATTAGGAAAATATCAGGCAAGATGTTGCTTTTGTAAACTACTTCTGTCCAAAGCATTCTGTATATTATCAGAATGAAAAATGACAGCACTTTGTCATCTGTTCAAATTGATATTGCACTCTTTGCAATGACAGCTGAAAAGGCCCACAGGTGCCATATAAAGAGGTGACCATGTTGTCATATTTCATTTCAGCATCCCTCTGCAAAGCCATAATTACCTAATTAGGTTGTTAATTAGGAGATTAGCATTTCACTGTATTGATAGAATGCTCTTTACCGGTGTGGGGCGAGATACAGATTTGTCTGCTCTAATTTATAATCTCCGCCTGTTTTGTGCTTATTTATTTGCTTAAGATGCTGGTATGGGGCAATTCAGTTTACCTGAGAAACAGTTTACAAACTAAGGAAGCTTTGATCACTGGATTAAAGTTGCTGAGTTAAAATATGGACACATCCCCAAAATTAAAATAAAAATTCCAAGTTGGTATAACTTGTATTATTGTTAACACAGGCAACAAACACAATAAGAATTCACATTGTTGATATAAAAAAATTCAAAAGACGAAAACTTAAGTCTGAACTGTGATCGAGATTTATCTGTCCTAAACTAGGCAAAATAAATAAATAAATTAATTAATTATCTTCAATGACAGACCTCTGTCATTGGGACTTATAAGAATATGTTAAATGTTTTGAACGTATTTAAGAAACTGAAGCTTGGTTAATAACTTCAGAACAAATATATTGAGTCTTCAGTTTAGACTTTGAGATAGTCATACGTCAGGGTTTATTTCATTTGTACCTTCTGTCCATTAGTCTGTTTGGAACATTCTCTTCCCACAGTCTTTGCAGTGTTGAGTGCTTATGGAATTTGAAATATTTCACAATAACCTTCACTTGGTGAGCTATTTGGAGTAAGGACAGTTTCTATAAAGTGTGTCTAACATTCTTTTGGGAGAGAGGGGCAGGGAAAATGATTTCCATGTATTTTCTCTGTAGCGTTTGTAATTTGCATTATGCATACTTTTCTGCCTTTTTTAGTTAGGGAAATTAGGAGTTTCAGAACAATGTTAAGAGCACCATTCCCACTGAGGTAGTAGTTTAGCTTCTTTTGATCGTATTGGTATTGGCATTCAAATTGTAGTAAATGCATGTGTGCGTAAGTCCTTTTTCCCTACAGTTATGAAGAATTGCATTTGTTTTATAGCTGTAATTTTCTTAAAACTTTTTTTTTTTTTTAATGGAGTCTTGCTCTGTTTCCCAGGCTGGAGTGCCATGGCACCATCTTGGCTTACTGAAACCTCTGCCTCCCGAGTTCAAGCAGTTCTCCTGCCTCAGCCTCCCAAGTAGCTGAGATTATAGGTGTGCACCACCACACCTGGCTGATTTTTGTATTTTACTAAAGACAGAGTTTCACCATGTTGCCAGGCTGGTCTCGAACTCCTGACCTCAGGCAATCTACCTGCCTCGGCCCAAAGTGCTGGGATTACGAGCGTGAGCCACTGTGCCCAAGTTGAAAAAATTTTAAAAATTAAAAAAAATGTTTAATACAAATAATAGAGAAGGGATCTTGCTATAGTGCCCAGGTTAGTCTTGAACTCCTGGGCTCAAGGGATCTTCCTCCTCCGCCTCCCAAAGTGCTGGGTTTACAGGTGTGAGCCCCTATGCCTGGCCAAATATATATATATGTATACATGTATACACACACACACACACACACACACACACACACACATATATATATATTTTTTTGAGGTGGAATTTCGCTCTTGTTGCCCAAGCTGGAGTGCAATGGCATGATCTCGGCTCACTGCAACCTCCGCCTCCTAGGTTCAAGTGATTCTCCTGCCTCAGCTGCCCGAGTATCTGGGATTACAGGCGCGTGCTACCACACCTGGCTAATTTTTCGTATTTTTAGTAGAGACAGGATTTCACTATGTTGGCCAAGCTGGTCTCGAAATCCTGACCTCAGGTGATCTGCCTGCCTCGGCCTCCCAAAATGCTGGGATTACATGTGTGAACCACTGTGCCTGGCCTGTTTTCTTAATATAAAAATATTTTTGGTCCAGGTGTGGTGGCTCATGCCTGTAATCCCAGCACTTTGGGAGGCCGAGGTGGGTGGATCACCTGAGGTCAGGAGTTCTAGACCAGCCTGGCCAACATGGTGAAACCCCGTTTCTACTAAAAATACAAAAATTAGCTGGGTATAATCCCAGCTACTTGGGAGACTAAGGCAGGAGAATCGCTTGAACCCAGGAGGCAGAGGTTGCAGTGAGCCTAGATCGCGCCACTGCACTCCAGCCTGGGTGACAGAGCAAGACTCCGTTTCACAAAAAAAAAAAAGAAAGAAGCAGCCTTGGTGCTGTGCCTCATGCTGTAATCCTAGCACTTTGGGAGGCTGCAGATGGATCACTTGAGGTGAGGAGTTCGAAACCAGCCTGGCCAACATGGTGAAACCCCATCTCTACTAAAAATTCAAAAATTAGCTGAGCTGTGGTAACGTGTGCCTATAATTCCAGCTACTTGGAAGACTGGAGAATTGTTTGAACACCTGGGAGGCAGATATTGCAGTGGGCCAAGATTGCACCACTGCACTCCAGCCTGGGTAACAGAGTGAGACTCTGTCTCAAAATATATATATATATATATATATATATATATATATATGTGTGTGTGTGTGTGTGTGTGTGTGTGTATACACACACCTATGTATATATGTGTGTGTGTATATATACACACACCTATATATGTACAAGTTTCCATTAGCTTAGCTTTTTGCTTAATTGTAATCATTTTATTCAATCAATATATACTGAATCTGTATTGGTCACTAGTCATATGTGTGGGAATTGACCAATGAAATCTACAGACATGGTCCCTAGTCTCATGAACTTGCATTCTAGAAAGGGAAAGGACAGCCTAGGTGGAGAAGTAGAACCTAACTTGAAGCGTTATAGTAATGGGAGTCAAGGTGAGTATGGAGGAGTATCTACTTTGGACTTGATAAAGTGAAATCTTCCTGGGGCAGGAGATGTCTAAGTGTGAAGGAAAAAGAGATGTCTAAGCCAGGTGACAAGACAGATAAAATTTCTAGAGAGAAGAAGTGTATGTTCAAAAGTTGAAGAAAACCAAGTTCACTGAGGCCAGAGTAGAAAGAACTGATGGGATATGTGGGAGATGGGGCTGCAGATGTAGGCAAGGCTTGGTCATGTTAAGGAGTTGGGAGAGTCATTGAAAGATTTTAAGACAAGTTAGGAAACAATTGCAGTAGCCTAGGTGTGAGACATGGTGACTTGGATTAGTGTTTGTGTTTCTTTGTTTTTTTTAAGAGACAGGGTCTCACTCTGTCACCCAGGTTGGAATGTGGTGGTGTGATCACAGCTCACTGCAGCCTTGACTTCCTGGCCTCGAGCAATTCTCTTACCTCAGCTTCCCGAGTAGCTAGGACTACAGGCACGCGCCACTGCTCCTAGTTAATTTTAAAAAGCTTTTGGTACAGACAGAATCTGCCCAGGTTGCTTTTGAACTCCTGATCTCAAGTGATCCTTTTGCTGTGACCCTCCAAAGCACTGGGATTATAGGTGTGAACCACTGCACCCAGCTGAATTAGGTTATTGAGATGAAGTGAAGTGGATGAAATCTAAGGAGAGAGAAGTTAGGATGCACAGGATGGGTAACTAAATGGCTCTGGGCTTCATAAAAGGGAGCCAAGGATCCTGGCTTGGACATTCTGTATGTTTTCTAATTTTATTTAAGTTTGAGAATATGTGTTTAAGTACATCATAGATAAGGGGTCCAGGAGTCTTATTTTCCAAAAAGAAAATAAGACCCCACAATATATGCTACTAGCGACTAGTTTTCTTTTACGTGAATTGGGAAGGATACGAACACTGGAGTGTCACTTTGGGGCCCTACAGTGGAACAGTAGTTTTGTGAGGTAACGAGAAAAACTGAGCCTCAGATAAATGTGACCTTCCCAATTTTCTCAGCAACTAAGTGCTGGAATTGGGAGCATACCCAGCTCTCCAGAGTCGTTGTGTTTGCTGCCATGTCATGTTGCCTTTCTTGGTTTATCTCCTTCAGTTTGTTTATTCCAAAGTGAAGAGAATTAACTCTCCAAGTACCAGTAGCTCGGTAGGCTGCTGACAGAGGTATTGTGTTAGTGGTGGCTTCTCAGGCAGATCCCCTGGTGTGGATTAGAGTGTTGTCTGGTGCTCTGGTAGGAGAAGCTGCTCCAGTGTGTGGGGGTTTGCTTCAGCAAAGCCAGAAGTTCTGATGGGATTTCTGGTACTAGGATTAACCTCCTTCAACTAGAAATGTAGGTTAGCCACCTTTACACAGGTCACCAAGGTATATGACAGTTCTCTTTTCCCCAGAAGACTTGGAAACTCCCATTTTTGCATGAGGAATTTGATGTCTATTTGATATAATCAACTTATATTACAGATTGTTTAAAAATTTTTGTTTACTGTTGACAATTCTGCTTCTTAGGTACTTTCTTGGTATCCTTGTGTTGGAATCACCTGAATTAGAAGAAATTTAGGATGTAGCATGGATTCTAGCCTTCCTGTGTTTCTATCCCCTTTCTTTTTTAAAAATTGAGGTATAATTCGAATACCATAAAATTCACACCTCTAAAATGTACAATTTAATGGTTCTTAGGATATTCACAAAGTTGTATAACTGTCACTGTTAACTAATTCCAAAACATTTTTGTCACCTCAGAAAGAAATCTCAGATTCATTAACAGTCACTCCACTTTTCTTCCTCCTGCTGCTGGCAACCATTAATCTACTTTCTGTCTCTATGGATTTGCCTATTCCGAACCTTTCATATACAAGGAATTACACAGTTTGTGGCCTTTGATGTAGTGTAATATTTTCAAGGTTCATCTATGTTGTAGCATGGATCAGTACTTCATTCCTTTTTGTTGCCAAATAATATTCCATTGTGTGTCTGTACTATATTTTGTTTATATGTTGATCAGTTGATGGACATTTGGGTTATTTCTACCTTTTGGCTATTATGAATACTACTGTGAACATTTTTTTTTTTTTTTTTTTTTTGAGACGGAGTCTCGCTCTGTCGCCCGGGCTGGAGTGCAGTGGCCGGATCTCAGCTCACTGCAAGCTCCGCCTCCCGGGTTTACGCCATTCTCCTGCCTCAGCCTCCCGAGTAGCTGGGACTACAGGCACCTGCCACCTCGCCCGGCTAGCTTTTTGTATTTTTTAGTAGAGACTGGGTTTCACCATGTTAGCCAGGATGCTCTCGATCTCCTGACCTCGTGATCCGCCTGTCTCGGCCTCCCAAAGTGCTGGGATTACAGGCTTGAGCCACCGCGCCCGGCCACTACTGTGAACATTTGTATACAAATTTCCATGTGAACATATGTTTTTAGTTCTCTTGGGTATATTCCTAGGAGTGGAGTTGCTGGGTCATATGGTAACGCTCTGTTTAACATTTTGAGAAACTGCCAAGCCGTTTTTCAAAGCAGCTGCATTATTTTACATTTTCTCCAACAATGTATAAGGTCAGCCTCCTTTCTGATTCTGTTCTCCTCAGGTTCTGTATTTCTGTGCTCTGGGCTGGAAGCAGCTGTAGGTCTAGGAATTCCACAAGCCTTTTGTTTAAATAGGTAGGAAATTATCTATTTTTCTGTGTTCAGCCAGGTTCATTTTACAAGCATGTGTGTACCAGGCATATGTATTGGGCATTAGTGATAGCAAGTCCAATGCCCTTTCCACTCAAGGACTTTACAGTCCAGCAGTGGAACTTCTTACTAGGAAATGCGAGGTGAGGGGGAAAGCCAGTGAAGAAAGTAATAGCTTATAAATTCATGAGTTTACACAGCATGGATAGCTAACTTCAGGATCTAGCCAAAGATTGACTTTTTTTTTTTTCCAACTTCTGTTTTTCCTTTTTTCTCCAACTTCTGTTTTTTCTTTTTTCTTCAGGCTACCCTTTAACTATTGCTGTTCCTTGGTTTTATCCCTAGGTTACTATTCTTACCTATTTTCCCTGGGCAAAATTCACAGCTATGGATTTACCTGTCACTTACATGTTGATGTCTCCCAAGTTTGCTCAGACCTTTCTCCTGGGCTCTCAGGTTTGTGTTTTGATGGATCTCTATTTGGGTAATCCTTAGACAACTGAAGCCCACTCATTGTGTCTGAAATGTAACTACGCATCTCCCCACTACCTGATAATCTGTTTTTGCTTTTGAGTTTATAGTTTTATTTGTTGGCACTATCACACAAGCTGTAAACTTCCCCCTTCTTAATCCTCCACATTCACTCGGTCACCAAGTTCTACAAGTTTTTGTTTGTTTGTTTGTTTGTTTTTTGAGACAGAGTCTTGCTCTGTTGCCCAGGCTGGAGTGCAGTGGCACGATCTCAGCTCACTGCAAGCTCCACCTCCCAGGTTCACACCGTTCTCCTGCCTCAGCCTCCCAACTAGCTGGGACTACAGGCGCCCGCCCCATGCCCGGCTAATTTTTTGTATTTTTAGTAGAGATGGGGCTTCACCGTGTTAGCCAGGATGGTCTCCATCTCCTGACCTGGTGATCCGCCTGCCTCGGCCTCCCAAAGTGCTGGGATTACAGGCGTGAGCCACTGCACCCAGCCTCTACCAGTTTTTATCTCTTAAATATTTTGTGACTGTTTCTTGAATTCATATAACCATCTTTCACTGCCTTCAGATTTCATCATCTCCGGGCTATAGTCACAGCTTTATAACTAGTCTTCTGTTTTGTCCATCAAATTAATCTTCTATACAGCTGCCAGAGCAGTCTCTCTGTAATTCTAGTTAGCAACTTTGAACTCCATGTAATTTTAGTTACTAAATACGTATTGTTCTGCTGTTTCTTGCTTCAGTGCCTTGTCTGATGCTGTGTCTTCTACCTCGAATATTGCCTTTTGCCCCTCTTCCAACCTTGCAATTTCTCATCTTTGAAGATTCATCTTAGACCAGGAATAATAGCAGTAATAATAGTAAACAGTTGTAATGGTGCTTACCATGGGTCAGGCACTGAAGCACATAACATTTTTAATTCATTCAGTCCTCACAACAATCCTATGAGGCAGGCACTGAGCTTACTCCCATTTACAGATGAGGAAATAGAGACACAGAAGTTGTGACTTTATTAAGGTCCCACCGTGAGTGGCCAGGTCCGGGTTGGAAGCCAGGCAGCCTGAAGATGGTTTGCTTTCAGCCTCTCCTACGCACCCTCTCTCAACTTCTGCCATTCCCTTGACTTCCTCCACTGCAAAGGGTAGTTAGTTATCTTTTCTTTGCTTCTGCAATAACTCACACATGGCCTGATGTTTTTGTTTTAAGCATTTCTGAAACTTCTAAAATTTCTGATCAAGGAGCCAGGATTATAGATTGTTTAATTGCTGGTTCACTCTCTCTCTCTTTTTAACTATTAAGGTGGCCAAGTTGGAAGTGACTCCTTCCATTATTGTGATCTTAGTCTTCTCTGTGAAGCCTTGTCTGAATATCTAGTCTCGTTTAGATATTTTTTCTTTGTGTCTCCATAGTACATTGTTTTTTTGAGATGGGGTTTTGCTCTTGTAGCCCAGGCTGGAGTGCAATGGCGCGACCTGGGCTCACTGTAACCTCTGCCTCCTGGGTTCAAGTGATTCTCCTGCCTCAGCCTCCTGAGTAGCTGGTGTTACAGGTGCCCACCACAATGCCCGACTAATTTTGTATTTTTTTTAGTAGAGATGGGGTTTCACCGTGGTGGCCAGGCTGGTCTTGAACTCTTGACCTCAGGTGACCTGCCCGCCTCGGCCTCCCAGAGTGTTGGGATTACAGGCATGAGCCACCACGCCTGGCCCATAGTACGTTGTTACAGACTCCTCTAGCATTGTTCTCATTCTTCTTTTTTTTTTTTTTTTTTGAGATGGAATCTTGCTCTGTCGCCCAGGCTGGAGTGCAGTGGTGTGATCACGGCTCACTGCAACCTCCACCTCCCTGGTTCAAGTGATTCTCGTACCTCAGCCTCCCGAGTAGCTGGGATTATAGGCACCCACCACCACGCCCAGCTAATTTTTTGTAGAGATGGAGTTTCACCATGTTGGCCAGGCTGGTCTTGAACTCCTGACCTCAGGTGACCTGCCCGCCTCAGCCTCCCAAAGTGCTGGGATTACAGTTGTGAGCCACTGCGCCTGGCCTGTTCTTTATTGTGGCCATTTGTATACCTGTATTTAACCCCTTGTTTGACTGTAAGCCTCTTGGGAATAGGGACTATGACTTAGCACTTTATACGCCTAAACCTCAGCATGTAGTATGTATTCATGCTTATTGAATGAACTGATAAGTTTCTGTATACCCATACCTAGACTTGTGTGTGAGGAGTGGAGTAAGAAGATTAAGATGAAGTGAGCTTACGCTGGAAATGTGAGATAGCATATTGTAATGATTGGGAGCAGGATTCTGGAGCCAGGCTATCCTGACTCCACCTCTTACTAGTTGCGTGGCCTTGGACAAGTTTGTGCCTAAGTTTACTGATTTATAGAACATGAAGAATAGTAGAATCTACCTCATAGCTTTGTGAATGGCAAAAGTGCCTTTATTTTGTTTTTAAGAGATGAGGGTCTTACGGCTGGCTAATTTTTGTATTTTTTTGTGGAGATGGGGTTTTGCCATGTTGCCCAGGCTGGTTTTGAACTCCTGAGCTCAAGCGATCCACCCACCTCTGCCTCCCGAAGTGTTGGGATTACAGGCGTGAGCCACCGTGTCTGGGCTGAGAATTGATTATTCTATTTAAATTGTATGTTGTGGATCATTCCCACCCTAATTATAGTATTATAAGCAGAATGAAGCCAGTTCTGTTACATTATCCTCATGTTTGGTACACCGTGGTGATTTTAAAAATGAAGTAGTCTAGTTGGGCATGGTGGTTCATGCCTGTAATCCCCGTACTTTGGGAGGCCGAGGCCAGCAAATCACCTGAGTTCAGGAGTTCAAGACCAGCTTGGCCAACATGGTGAAACCCCGTCTCTACTAAAAATACAAAAAACTAGCGGGGCGAGGTGGCAGGCGCCTGTAGTCCCAACTACTCGGGAGGCTGAGGCAGGAGAATGGCGTAAACCTGGGAGGCGGAGCTTGCAGTGAGCTGAGATCCGGCCACTGCACGCCAGCCTGGGCGACAGAGCGAGACTCCGTCTCAAAAAAAAAAAAACAAAATTAGCAGGGTGTGGTGGTGGGCGGCTGTAATCCCAGTTATTCAGGAGGCTGAGAGGTAGGAGAATTGCTTGAACCTGGGAGGTGGAGGTTGCAGTGAGCCGAGATTGCACCATTGTAATCTAGCCTGGACGACAAGAGCAAAACTCCATCTCAAAAAAAAAAAAAAGAAAAAAAATGAGATAGTCTAGAAGGTTCTGAGAAAATAGCTAGCAAAGTTAACACAGTTTTGTTAATAACAATAATAGCCATTATCATTTATTGAGATTATGAAAGCTCTATTCAAGTGAAAATACAAAGCACCATTCAAAGTTACATAAAAGTAGTTTGAGGATTATCTGCTGGTTTAGACTATCTCGTTGCTGTCTTCTCTTCATTAGGAGTTGAATTAATGAGTTTGACAGTTGACAGCTTATTTATTTTCCTTCCAAAAAGATATACCTAGAATAGGAAAATCTTAGATTTATATAGTGCTTTTTAGCTTTCTGTAAATATTCTTTTAAAAAAAATTTTTGAGACAGGGTCTCACTCTGTTGCCCAAGCTGAAGTGCAGTGGCTCAATCATGCTCACTGTAACCTTGAATTCCTCGGCTCAAGTGATTCTCCCATCTCAGCCTCTTGAGTAGATGGAACTACAGGTATGTGCTCCCATGCCTGGTTAATTAAAAAAAAAAAACTTTTGTATAGGTGGGGTCTTGCCCTGTTGCCCCAGCTGGTCTCAAACTCCCAGCCTGAAGTGATTCTCCTGTCTCTGCCTCTCAAAATGCTAGGATTTACAGGCATGAGCCACTGTGCCCAGCCTCTATTTTGTTTTATAGTAGCATCACTGTGAAATGGATAATAGGACACATATTATGGCTATTTCACTATAGAGGAAACAGAGTCAGAAGCACTGACTCTCCTAAAGTCATCCCATAGCTAGTCTCTTTAACAGTGACAAATGTTAACTAATCCACAGTAGATGTCACTAATCCATAGCCTGTGACAGCAACATGGAATTCTAGATGTGGCAACCCACTGTGCATTTTTATAATCACATTTTTATTTTCTGTTAATATTAAAGTTTCTTTTATGATAACACTCTGAAGATAACTGTATTGTTTATCAATTTTAACTCTTGTAGTTATTGGAACCAGTTTATATATATACTGGGATTAAAAAAAAAAAAAAGATGGGCTGGGCATGGTGGCTCAGGCATGTAATCCTAGCACTTTGGGAGGCCGAGGTGGGTGGATCACCTGAGGTCAGGAGTTCGAGACCAGTCTCACCAACATCGTGAAACCCTGGCTCTACTAAACGTAGAAAAATTAGCCGGCCGTGGTGGTGGCACCTGTAGTCCCAGCTACTAGAGATGCTGAGGCAGGAGAATCACTTGAACCTGGGAGGTGGAGGTTGCAGCTGAGATCATGCCCCTGCACCTCAGCCTGGGCAACAGAGCAAGACTCTGTCTCTCAAAAAAAAAAAAAAGAAAAAAAGAAAATAACCAAAAATGGCAATAATGCCTGTTCAGATCAGTCAACGTGGTTTACCTTTGTAGAGAGTATACCGGCAACATCTTGATGCTATTACAATTCTTTGTCAAAAAAGAGATTCCTCATGCCTCTGAGTTTGAACTATGGCACAGGTGTGGTAGAGGTAAAACATGCAATGAAATTCTGGTCGAGGGAAAACCATGTGAAGCAAAAACACCCAAAACCTTTTAGATAGGCGCCAGGATAAACCTTTCCCAGTCACATCCTCCTTTTCCTCCTCCACACAGTGACTGGAATGGAATTTAAGAGCTAAAAGGCCCTTCATATAGTTCAGCCATGCTGTTTAACAGATGTAAGAACAGATGAGGTTGAAAGAAGTCACTTGTACAAGGCCGTGTAGTTAGGTCCCTGAAATTTAGGTTTCCTGAGTTGATCTTTGCGGTAAAGTGTGTTGCTTTTCTTTTTGTTTGTTTTTTTTTTTTTGAGACAGAGTGTTGCCTAGGCTGGAGTGCAGCGATGTGATCTCGCCTCACTGTAAGCACCACCTCCCGGCTTCATGCCATTCTCCTGCCTCAGCCTCCCAAGTAGCTGGGACTACAGGCGCCCGCCACCTTGCCCGGCTAATTTTTTGTATTTTTAGTATAGACGAGGTTTCACCGTGTTAGCCAGGATGGTCTCGATCTCCTGACCTTGTGATCCGCCAGCCTCAGCCTCCCAAATTGCTGGGATTACAGGCGTGAGCCACCGTGTCCAGCCCGTTCATTCATTAACATAGCAACCAGGGAGATCCTTTTAAATGTGAGATAGATAATTCACAATCCTCCAGTGACCCCTCATTTCACTTGGAGTAAAAGCTTAAGGCTTTGGGATGGCCTGTGAGGCCCTACAGACTCACCCCACTGTTTCAGATCTTATCTACTACTTGCTTCTTGGCGGACTCCTTGCTACTCCTTGAGCAGTGTGAGGCATGTTCCCTTCTGCTTGGCAGACCTATGCCCTGGAGTGTCTACATAGCTTGGTCTCTCACCTCCTTCAGGTGTTAAGTCAGATGTCACTTAAGTGAGGCATTCCTTGGCTATTTTATTTACTGTTGCAACTCATGGCTCCATCCAGCATTATCCATTTCTTTCTCTGTGCTATTTTTCTTCATGGCACTTCTAACTCACTATATAATTTACTTCTTTGTCCTGTCATGAGGGCAGGACTTTGCCTTCTCTGCTGTGTTTTCTGCATCTAGAACAATGCCTGGCACACAGTAGGCATTCAGTAAATATTTGTTGAATGAATAAAATCAACAAACTCTTAGCGCCTTACTAACAGGCAGTGTGCTGGGTTAATTATTTGGTAGAACTAGGAACAAAGTGCAGTGAAATGGCACATGAACGGAGCAGGCCGGGTGCAGTGGCTCACATCTCTAATCCTAATGCCCTGGGAAGCCGAGGGGGAGGATCGCTGGAATCCAGGAATTCAAGACCAGTCTGGGCAATGTGGTGAGACCCTGTCTCTGCAAAAAATTAGCTGGGCTTGGTAGTGCGTGCTTGTAGTCCCAGCTACGTGAGAGGCCAAGATGGGAGGATTGCCTGAGCCTAGGAGGTTAAGGCTACCACTGAGTTGGATTTTGAATAATATGTTAGGAAGTAGTCAGCGGAAGAAGGGTGAAAAGGCTTCTTTGACTCTCCTTAGGGTAGATTAAAATTTCAGAAAACAGAGTTGAACTTTTTTAGCCCTTAGAAGGTTTGAGCGTAGATTTTAGTAGTAAAGTTCTATAGTTTCAGCACAAACAAAACAGTTTCGAGGGAGTTGAAAATTGCCACAGATTTAGTGGCTTCAAACCCCACATTGTTGTGGGGTTTTTCAAGCTTGGCATTGTTCATACTGATATTTGGAGCGGTATAATTTTTTGTTGTGGGTGCTGCCTCGTGCATTGTACCATGTTTACTAGGGTCACTGGCATCTACCCACTGGCTACTAATAGCATCCACCTTTAGTTGTAACAACTGGAACTATCTCCAGATATTGATTGCTTAAATGTCTCTCGGGGAGAAAAACTGGCTTCCATTTGAACAATTACATTACTGTTGATGAGATCTTTAGCAAATTCACAAATGATTTGGGGAGATTTATACCTTAATGAGGTAACCATATTTGTGAATCTAGAATTGGGTAAAAAAATTTAAAATTGTTGATTCCTTAAAAATGATACTCATGTAACTCACTGTAATGATGATAGAAATAAAGTGCTATTAAAATAGGTTGGACTCTGGGTTATATAGAAGGGGTTGCCAAGGACGAGATACTTCTGTTGGACTTACAAGAATAAGATTTGTATTGTGGAAGGGCACACCTGAAGTAAAGGAGTATCATTACCAAAGGCCAGCACATATTCAGTGCAGTCCTGGAAGTTGCATGATGGAGAGGGACGAGGTAGTGAAACTGCGTTTTAGAGAGCCTTATGTGTTATATGTGAAGGGGTGTAGGCTTGTTTTCCTTCACTATGCTGGATTCATTTTCTTTTGCTGCATAACAAATTACCACAAACTTATCTGCTTAAAACGATATTAATTTATGATTTCACCATGAGTCAGGAGTCATGGCTTCAGCTGAGTTTTGTGTTCATGCTCTCCAAGGGATGAAATTAAGGTGTCAGCTGACTATAGCCTCATCTAGAGGCTCACTCGGGAAAGATCTTCCAAGGTCTCTCAGGTGGTAGTGGAATTCGTTTCCTTGCGGTGATGTGACTGAGATGCTCCTTTTCATGCTAGTGGTTGGCCAGGACCGTTTTCAGCTGCTAGAGGCTGCTCTCAGGTCCTTGCCATGTGTAATTCCATAACATAGCTGTTTGCTTCTTCAAGGCCAGCAAGAAGATCTCTCTGGCTTAGAATCACTCTCTTCAGTTGCCTAAGATGGAGTCTTATATAATGGAAAGTAATCAAGGAAGTGACTGTCTCATCACCTTTGCCATGTTTTATTGGCTAGAAAGAAGCAAGTGAGATTCCACCCACACTCAAGGGGAGGGGAAAACAGAAAGGGGCAAGAATTTAAGCTGGGCACAGTGGCTCATGCCTGTAATCCCAGCACTTTGGGAGGCTGAGGTGGGTGGATCGCCTGAGGTCGGGAGTTTGAGACCAGCCTGCCCAACATAGTGAAACCCCATCTCTACTAAAAATACAAAAAATTAGCTGGGCTTGGTGGTGGTGGGCACCTGTAATCCCAGCTACTAGGGAGACTGAAGCAGGAGAATCGCTTGAACCTGGGAGGCAGAGGTTGCAGTGAGCTGAGATCATGCCATTGCACTCCAGCCTGGGCAACAAGAGCAAAACTGCGTCTCAAAAAAAAAAAAAAAAAGAATTTAAAATTCTATCTACTGGGTCCACCCTCAGAAGATCCATGAAGGCAGTGGCCAAAAGTCTTTATTTTTGCTCAGCAATGTATCTTTGGTGCCCAGCATGTGGTAAGTGCCTAATAGATATTTGTCAAATGAATGAAACCAGTGAATGAATATTTGGTAGACAGTTGAGTGCTATTTACAGCTTAAGCTCCTAAACTGGTAATTTCACATGGAGAAACAGTCTAGTTGCTTTGGCATTATTTATATTCTCCATTTTAGGTAAAACTAGTAAACATTTTGACCTGAGATCTTAAAGTAAAACCTAAAATTGTTTATTTTCACAAGTGTCAATCGAATCTATTATGTCAGAGAGACAACACCCATTGGAAAAATAATTTAGGTGCTACATTGTACCAAACTGGCAGAGTTCTTGTAACAGCTGGAAATGTTGGCAGGTTTGAAGTTTTGGGGGTGGTGAGTGGTTAGGTTGTTTGAAGTTTCACAGCTATTGCTAGCACATAAACATTATTTCAAAACACTTTGAAAATACAGATGGTTTTATAACAGCTGAATAACAATATTTTATTCTAACTTGTGCTTAGAACTTTATAGTTTAGTGTGGTTTATACTTAACAGTTCTTCAACCTTATAGGAAACATCTTTTGAGTATAATTTAGTTTTGAGTCCGTTGATAAAGTGCCATTTTATCTATACAAAATGACATTTCTGACACCAAAGTCTGTGTTTTTCCACTAGATCCGTGCTGTTCAACTGGGGTTAAGAGAGTTCTAGGGTGTACTGGAAGCTACAAAGTAACCGTGGTACATTTTCCTGAAGTATCAGTTTTAGTGGTGTATTTGAAGATAAACATTTTTTTTCCTGTTAAAGCAAACATGGGGTGGTGGGGGGCCACAGTGGCTCATGCCTGTAATCCCAGCTCTTTGTGATGCCAAAGTGGGAGAGGATTGCTTGAGCCCAGGAGTTTGAGACTAGCCTGGGGAAGATGACTAGACTCTTGTCTCTGCAAAAACATTTAAAAATTAGCTGGGTGTGGTGGTGCTTGCCTGCAGTCCCAGGCTGGCATGGGAGGATCGCTTGAGCCTGGGAAGTCAAGGCTGCAGTGAGCTGTGGTCACACCACTGCACTCCAGCCTAGGTGACAGAGTGAGACCCTGTCTCTGTAAACAAACAAACATATATAGGTGCAGTGTAGTATAAAATAGAATACAAAATATGAATGAATTCTAAAAATAAATTCTTATGGCATGTTACTATAGGTGGCTCCCCTAGGTTGTCTCATACCTTGATTTATGGTCACTGTCCAATGCCCTTCAGGTGTGTCCGTGGAGAAGTTTGAGAGTTACTCTGCCAGGTTCTTTTTAACTGGATCTTGGCAGATGTAAGATTCTGAGGCATTTCAGGTGGAAGTTAGTGGCATAAGACAAGAAAATCAGGGATCAGGGTTCCTTTGTCTGAGGGAGACATTTGATAGAAGAAGAGACCTTGACTCCTGGTAGGTTAGTGGGAGACTTGTCCCTGATGACTTAATCACTCACGGGGCCTCAGCAGGACAGCTGGAATGACAGAGATGGCTGAGCTTCTTTCTCCACATAGTCTTTTATCCCTGACTTTTTCCCATAATTCAGAAGTGTTCCAGAGAAGGCCAGGGAAGAAGCTGCAAGTGCTGTTGAGGCCAAGGTTCAGAATTTCCACAACATTCCTTTCCGTATATTCTGTTGGTCAAAGCAAATTGCAATGTGAGCCCAGATTCAAGGGATGGGGAAGTAGACTCCACCTTTTGATGGGAGGAGCTTCAACAATTGTGGTGTTAAAAAATCTACCTTGTCTCCTTGGGCAAGATACTTAACTCCTTTAAGCCTTAGTTTTGTTTGTTTTTAAATCTATAAAATGAGGATAGTATCAATACCTACCTCCTGAAGTGATTGTAAGGATTAAATATGTTGTTACATGAAAAGTGATTAGTACATCTCCTGGTAAGAGCGCTGTAAATGTCAACTGTTACTGTTTCACTTGTGTTTCTGCCTAATGAAAGTATAGCTATCCTTAAATACCTCTGCCTTCCTTCCTGAAGTCTTCTGTGATGTTCCTGTCTCTTGGAAAATATATTGTCTTAATATCTCATTTGGTGGCGGGTTTATCTTGCTTTAGGTTATTGTTCCCTATGTGTATGACGTAGCTCCTCTGCTGAAGTTTGTAAGTAAACTTCTGGAGGGGGCAGGCCAGTATTTATACAGTTTTTCATTTAGTACTGAGATGGTTTTGTGAATGAATCTCATTCAAAATAAGACAAATCATTTCTGTTGTTTTAATCTAGTAAGCACTTTTAGTCAAAATATGGAAATAAAAATGTAAAAAGAAGCAGCAAACTCTCCAGATATATGGTCTCACTATTTACTGCTTAATGAAATTGGGCATATTCACATGGAGAAGATTTTAATTCCCTGAGGGGAAAAAAGCTCAATTTTTGCTAGTCTAAAAAATAAATGAACGTTTAATTTAGAGTTAAATTGGAGAGAGTTAGACAAAGAGATTTAAAAGCAATAAAGTGTGTTTTATTTTAATGGTCACTTCAATTATTTTCAAATTCCAGGAGGTATGAATTCTGAGCTTTAACTAGATCAAAGAATATTGAAATCTTAGTAAAAAAATAAAAAAGGAGGGTCTGTTGGTTTTTATAAATGGAACACGTTGTATATAATAAAAAGCCTTTTTTTTTCCTCACTTGTAATCATTCCTTGTTGTGGGAAATAAATGTGAGTGTTCCTATGACACGTTTAAGGACTCCTATAAAGGTATTAGCTTTAACTCGCTCAACGCTAATAGTGTGAAGTCAGGGTACAGTGTGGAAAGGTAAAAAATAAAAATAAAAAAAATAAATCTCGCATCTGCTGTTACATGTTGTTAACTCCCTCAGCAGACGTTAAATCATTTCAAGTACAATAATAGTGTGGGAGGTAAATTAACTAACCATTAACAGTCTTATAAATACACAATTAACATGCCAACATTTATATGGCACATTGATGGGGCAGCAGTAATTTTTGATTGGGAGTTTGCAGACCTTTGAGAAGCCTCAGGCTGTTGCCTATTCTGACAAGTTTTCACAGATTGCAGGTGAGAGGGTGGGAAGTCTGCTGAGCAGAGGGAAGTGAGCGGGGAGTGTTTTGAAAAAGTCCAGGAAGGGGGATTTCCTTCTAACCATTGGATAGATGTGAGCATTGTAAGTCGTGTTGTTGCCTATCTCAGGTCCTTAGAGACTGAAGAAGTATAGGGCAGGCTTGTTTGCTTGTAGTGAGTTATTTGAAGAAATAGAATATTTCAGGTATAGACTTGAACTGAAGGTACATGAGTCACTAGGGATTTTAAAAAATATTCTTAGACGTAACTAGATATTTAAAGTAAACCCTTCCTCTGTGATTTCAGGTCAACAATGAGATGATCACTGAAGTTCCTTTCTTGTGTGAAATTTTGTGACTTTTATTGTTTTGAATAACCATTACATGCACTGATAGTTTCTTGCTATTGTACAAGCACCGTTGTTGTTAGTGGAGGGGAGCTAAGGGTTTATTGCATAACACATTTGCTCTCTTATGTCTTTCACAGAGACCCATGGGAGAAATTTCTCTCAGGCTTCAGGACCAAATAAGTACAATAGGCTTTTAAAAAGTCATGTTCGGCCAGGCGCAGTGGCTCACACCTGTAATCCCTGCACTTTGGGAGACTGAGGTGAGGGGATCACCTGAGGTTAGGAGTTCGAGACCAGCCTGGCCAACATGGTGAAACCCTGTATCCACTAAAAATACAAAAATTAGTGGGGCCTGGTGGTGCACACTTGTAATCCCAGCCACTCAGGAGGCTGAGGCAGGAGAATCGCTTGAACCAGGGAGGCAGAAGTTGCAGTTAGCCAAGATTGCACTACTGCACTCCAGCCTGGGCGACAATGCGAGACTCCGTCTCAAAAAAAAATTGTGTTCATTATGACTATGTAACTTTGTCCCTCTTTGTTTTGAGAGGCCTTGTGGTGTAGCTATTAAGATCGCAAGCTCTTGAATTTGATTTTTAGTTCTGTGTATTAGCTGTCTGGCTTTGGGCAAGTTTCGTAACCTTTCATTTTCTCAGTTTTTTTCTTTTTTTCTTTTTTTTTTTTTTGAGATGGAGTCTCGCTCTGTGGCCCAGGCTGGAGTGCAGTGGCCGGACCTCAGCTCACTGTAAGCTCCGCCTCCTGGGTTCACGCCGTTCTCCTGCCTCAGCCTCCCGAGTAGCTGGGACTACAGGCGCCCGCCACCTCGCCCGGCTAGTTTTTGTTTTTGTATTTTTTAGTAGAGACGGGGTTTGACTGTGTTAGCCAGGATGGTCTTGATCTCCTGACCTCGTGATCTGCCCATCTCGGCCTCCCAAAGTGCTGGGATTACAGGCGTGAGCCACCGCGCCCAGGCCTCAGTTTTTTTCATAAGCCATTATAAATAAAGTTTGGAAATGAGTGTATATAAAATTGTCCAAAATTATATTAAGACGTATGCCCATCAAAACCTACTAAAAATTATTCCCATGTTTAGAGCATGTTCCCAGTCCCCACAGGCAGGTTTCATGATCATTAGTGAACACAGATGGGTGTGTAATCTGGGAACAGTATCCAAAGTGCATCTGAAACCACCCTTAGCACTTAGTAGAAACTTAGTAAATATTTGTTGAATATTTATTCATTTGAAGTGTAAAAGGAAATCCACCCAGTATATTAAAAATTCATCTGTTGGCCTGGCATAGTGGCTCACGCCTGTAATCCCAACACTTTGGTAGGCCAAGACTGGTAGATCGCTTGAGCCTAGGAGTTCAAGACCAGCCTGGGCAATGTGATAAAACCCCATTTCTACAGAAAATACAAAAAGTAGCCAGGCGTGGTGGTGTGAGCCTATAGTCCCAGCTACTTGGGAGGCTGAGGTGGGAGAATCGCCTGAATCTGGGAAGTTGAAGCTACAGTGAGCTGTGATTGTGCCTCTGCACTTCTGCCTGGGCGATGGGAATGAGGCCTTGTCTCAAAAAAAAAAAAAAAAAAGAAAAGAAAAAAATTGTTGTGTTATTTTGGGACATCTCTTTCTTCTATGTGTGGATATCCCGATTGCTTCCATTTTTAGTAAAACAAATCTTTATGCTTTAAAGAACGTGGTGTTAAAAAGTGTGAGAAAGAAGCTGTGAAAAGTGGGAAAGCTTAGGCAAGGTGATATTATTTATCTGTGATCTAAAGGTATACTAAAAGGTCTATCTTATTTTATTATTATTATTATTTTTGAGACAGAATCTCACTCTGTCGCCCAGGCTGGAATGCAGTGGCAATTTCGGCTCACTGCAACCTCCGCCTGCCAGGGTCAAGAGATTTCCATGCCTCAGCCTCCCGAGTAGCTGGGACTATAGGCACGCACCACCACACCCCCCTCATTTTTATATTTTCAGTAGAGATGGGATTTCACCATGTTGCCAAGGCTAGTCTCAAACTCCTGACCTCAGGTGATCCACCCGCCTTGGCCCCCCCAAAGTGTTGGGATTACAGGCATAAGCCACTGTACCCGGCCTTATTATTTTCTTGAGATGGAGTCTTGCTTCGTTGCCCAGGCTGGAGGGCAGTGGCGCCATCTCGGCTCAGCTCTGCCTCCTGGGTTCAAGCGATTCTTCCACCTTAGCCTCCTCGCCCAGCTAATTTTTGTATTTTTAGTAGAGATGGGGTTTCACATGTTGACCTGTTGATTGGTCTCAAACTCCTGACCACAAGTGATCCGCCCGCCTCGGCCTCCCGAAGTGCTGGGATTACGGTTGTGAGCCACTGCACCTGGCCAAAAAACGTCTGACTGTCTCAGAGAATCAAGAGTTGGTAACATTCAGGGAAGGCATTCAAGGCCTGAAGAGACAGCATTTGTGAAAGTGTAGAATAGCATTTCTAAACCTTGTTCTGTGAAATGCTGTTATACACTGATATGTTTTAGTATTCCTATAGAAAACAATATTTATGGATGAAGTAGGTTTGGGATAGATTGTGTTACTAGGTTCCTCCCTCTTGGAGAGTCACAGTACACAGAGTATATCATTTTTTTTTTCTCTTTGAGACAGAGTCTCGCTCTGTTGCCCAGGCTGGAGTTCAGTGGGACTACAGACGCCCGCCACCTCGCCTGGCTAATTTTTTTTTTTTTTTTTTTGTATTTTTAGTAGAGACGGGGTTTCACCATATTAGCCAGGATGGTCTTGATCTCCTGACCTCATGATCTGCCCGCCTCGGCCTCCCAAAGAGCTGGGATTACAGGCGTGAGCCACCGCGCCCGGCCTACACAGAGTACATAATGTAAAAGTTTTGGGAAGTCCTGTGATAAAACAGCAAGAAGAAAACCTCTTTAACTTGGTTGAATCTGGTGTTTCCTAGACTTATTTTAAAACTTAAAAATTTTAAATTGTGGTAAAATATACATGGTATAAATGAGATGTAAAATTTACCTTTTTTTTTTTTTGAGACCGAGTCTTGCTCTGTCGCCCAGGCTGGGGTGCAGTGGCCGGATCTCAGCTCACTGCAAGCTCCGCCTCCTGGGTTTATGCCATTCTCCTGCCTCAGCCTCCCAAGTAGCTGGGACTACAGGCGCCCGCCACCTCGCCCGGCTAGTTTTTTGTATTTTTTAGTAGAGACGGGGTTTTACCATGTTAGCCAGGATGGTCTTGATCTCCTGACCTCGTGATCCGCCCGTCTCGGCCTCCCAAAGTGCTGGGATTACAGGCTTGAGCCACCGCACCTGGCCAAAATTTACCATTTTAACCATTTTTAAATGTGTGGTTCATTGGCATTACATACATTCACATTATGGTGCAACCATCACCATTGTCCATTTCTGTAACTTTTCCATCTCCCCAAACTGAAATGTACCCATTAAATACTTTTTCCCCATTACTCCCTTCCTCCAGCCCCTAGCAACTGTAGTTAGATTTTCTGTCAGTTTGACTACTTTAGGTACCTCATATAAATGGAATCATACAGTACTTGTCCTTTTGCGACTGACTTATTTCACTTAGCATAATGTTCTCAAGGTTCATCTATGTTGTAATGTGTCAGAATTTCCTGTATTTGAAGGCTGAATAATATTCCATCATTTGTATATACTACATTTTGTTCATCCTCTACCATGTATTATTAATCGCTGCTTATTTTTGTGTTATATGTATATTTCGTGGCATATGTGTACTATTGTAGGTTCCTTTTAGATTTTCAGTATTACAAATTACTCTGAGATAAATACTTTACACAGTTATTTCCTTAGAACAAATCCTAGAGGTAGGATTGCCCAGATAGTATTCATGTTTTATATTTTGGTAAATATTACCAAATTACCTTCTAAAAAGTCCCAGTTTTCATTCCTTCATGTGCATGAGAGTGCCCATTTCTCTGAACCCTTGCCAGAGTTAGATTTTTAAAAATCTTTTTGATTTTTGCACAACGGATCAGAGAGTACGATTTGTTTTTATCCCTGATCTGAATGTCTTTGTCTTGGAAATCAAACATAGCTCTTTGGGAGATTTTTACAAATATTCTTTTGGGTTTTGAAAAGTAGTCTTGTTAGAATAAGTTGATAGTATTCCAAGGTGACAATTTTGAAGGGTACATTGAAGAGATGCTCTTGTGTTAAGAAAAAAAGGCAATTCTTTATTTATAATCACACACTTACACCTGGCACATTCATATATGACTTATCTCTACAATGAAACTGAATAGTCCTTGGAAGTTAGACAGCAACATTTATTGAACTCCTGCCATGTGTAACAGCCTTTGTTGCCAGAAGGAATATGGTGTCATGGACCCTGTCCTTGTGGAACTTATAGTCTAAGTCTCTAAGTACACGTAACGGGAGGTAAAAAGTGACATACACAATAATATGTTTTCTGGGGCAGTCCTGTGGGACTTCCATATCAGAGTTGGTAGGGAATCAATATTTTTGGAATGAGTCATACAGCTTCCTTAATGTATGAAGCCATAGTGTACTAATAGAGAAGATATCTGCTGTTGTTGGGGCATTTGTTCTGGAAGGATAAAGTTGGGGAGTTGGTGTGTGCCTTCAGAAGTGTTTGCCTGTTCCTCTTGTCTTCAAAAGAAGTGATCTGTTTCCCTAGAATAGATTTTATTGAGGGTACTTCAGTATACTTTTGTCACTTTGCCTTTTGCCATTTGACTTTTTGGTGCTAGAACACCTACTAAATGTGTGATCGCTTCTCAGCCTTTTGGCTAAGATCAAGTGTATTAAATGTGTGATTTCTCATTAAAGCCCTTATTTTTGCAAGGGAGAACTATTCAGTATGAATTTGAAAGCACCTTCCTCTCTACTGGTGACTAGTTGCCTTCCTTTCATGCAAGGAAGACGGCTTATTGTGATTGCTATAGAAGGATGTTTGCAGCTCTGATCTGTGATACTATGATTCCATAAATACTCTCATTTATAAATAAATCTGTGGTGTATACATTTTTTATGGTTATAGAGAAGTTCATATTTTTACAAGTGAAATTTAAATGCTCACTGTTAATTTTGTATTTTTTTTCTGATCAATATCCTTAAAATGGTAGATTGACACTAATATTTCAGGGACCAGATATCTCAGAAATTTGGTGCTTAAAAGAATCCCGTGGTATTAGGAGAGATACTAGGTCTGTATTAGGGTATTAACTTTTTGATTCAGGGATACTTTACTCACCTTTGCATTTCCCAGTAGCCTCACAGTAAAATAAGTACTCAAGGAATATATTAAGAGGGGAAAAAGTGAAGATTAATGTAATTCGCTTGATTAGAGATGCTTCTCAGTTAAATTTCTTTTTAATCTCAGTATCTTTATTTTAAGACCCACTATATGATGTCAACAGAATGATGTGTTTCCAGACAGCAATTTTTAAAACCTTAGTTAGCTGTAAGGATTTATTAGCTAGATTTCCTCTCTGTGTTCCATTTCTAGAAGAAACAGATTACAAGAAAATCTGGTGTTATAAGTCCTTCTAAAAGTAAATATCTTCTAGGACTGTTCCTGGAAACATGGTCAATCCAGCTTTCATATTCCTTGTACTTCACAACGATTTTGCAGGGACAGGGAACTCACTCAGATGACTTGCAGTGTCCTCTATCACAAAGGAAGCACAGACTTCTTTTATGTGCCATGAACTTATAAGACAGATGGGATATTGACCTATTTTAGGACTACTTTAAGCAAGACTTGATAGTTGAAATTATTGATATTTTTATCATATTAATAGCTAACATTTATTTAATTACATGCCGTGTATTTTTTTGAGCACTTTACCTGCAATATCTCCTACATATCCTCTCATTCCTGAAGCTTCCATTTTATAAATGAAGGAAAAAAAAAGGAGGCTCAAAAAGGTTAAGTATTTGGACCGAGATCTTATAGCTAACAAGTAATAGGGCCAGGATTCGAACCTTTCTGTCTCTAGGGCCTGGTACCTAACCATTGTTCTGCAATATTTTCTTTGTTGAGTATTTTCACTTAGCTGAGAGGGTGCTATCTTGTTACTAGAATAAATATTATTACAGTGTTTTTTGTTTGTTTTGTTTTAGAAGACAGGGTCTCCCTATGTCACCCAGGCTGGAATGCAATGGTGCAATCATAGCTCACTACAGCCTTGAATGCTGTGGCTCAGGTGATCCCCCCACCTCAGCTCATGAGTAGCTAGGACTACAGTCACATCCCACCATACCCAGCTAATTAAAAAATAATAAATATATACATATTTTGTAGAGATAGAGTCTTTCTTACATTGCCCATGTTGGTCTTGAACTCCTGGACTCAAGCAGTCCTCCTGCCTTGGCCTCCCAAAGGGTTGAGAGTACAGGTGTGAATCACTGTGCCCAGCCTCATTACAGTTTTAACAGGACTGAGGAAGCAGTTTTTTTTTTTTTTTTTTTTTTTTTTTTTGAGACGGAGTCTTGCTCTGCCACCCAGGCTGGAGTGCAGTGGCCGGATCTCAGCTCACTGCAAGCTCCGCCTCCCGGGTTCACGCCATTCTCCTGTCTCAGCCTCCCGAGTAGCTGGGACTACAGGCGCCCGCCTCATCGCCCGGCTAGTTTTTTGTATTTTTTAGTAGAGACGGGGTTTCACCGTATTAGCCAGGATGGTCTCGATCTCCTGACCTCATGATCCGCCCGTCTCGGCCTCCCAAAGTGCTGGGATTACAGGCTTGAGCCACCGCGCCCGGCCGGAAGCAGTTTTTATAATTAAGTTTCTAAAATGAGAAACTGATCGTATAGTAGGTAGTTTTGATTATAAGTTTTATTTTAAAAACACAGGCCGGGCATGGTGGCTCACGCCTGTGATTGCAGCACTTTGGGAGGCCAAGGCGGGCAGATCAACTGAGGTTGGGAGTTTGAGACCAGCCTGACCAACATGAAGTAACCCTGTTTCTACTAAAAATACGAAATTAGCCAGGCGTGGTGGTGCATCCCTGTAGTCCCCGCTACACAGGAGAATCACTTGAACCCGGGAGGTGGAGGTTGCGGTGAGCCAAGATGGCCCCACTGCACTCCAGCCTGGGCAACAAAAGTGATACTCTGTCTCAGAAAAAACAAAACAACAACAAAAATCACAGTACTATCTTGAAAGGAAAATACATTCATTAAGCAAAATTAATTTGGTGGTACATTTTTATAAAACCCCTAGTAACTCAGAAAGCATTGTCTCTGCCCTTTTAAACACTTCACAACCATGTGACAGGAGGGGGAATATAAACTGATGAAATACAGTTTTGTACTTTAGCACATCATTTGAGGAAAATACAACTTGTTCCCCCATGACCTTATAAAGTAATGAGAAGATTGCATGATGGTGAAGGGAGAAAGAAAGGAAAATTTATTGTTTTAACAGTAGTTATGTGCTTTGAGTGGCCCGACTTGTTAGGAGTTGCTGTGATTTGTTTTGCCAGAGTGCAAGCCTTCCTTTCTGATTTCTATGGAGATCTCATTGACTAGAGCTGCAGCCCCTAGTGCTTATAAGGATTTCCTTTCAGCTTAGACTTAATCCTTTTAAGCTCCACAGAACAGGGATAAATGTTGATTTTCAAGGTGGCATTTTACTACACTGAATTTGTCTGAAAAATGATTCAGTCATTTTCTGCCTTATTCTTAAATATTTGCTGTGTACATCATGTTTCTAGGTAGGTGAGCTCGTGAAACAATATGAAGAGGAGAAAATAGCCTTTTAAGGAAATTGGCCCACAGAAAGGATGGCCTTCTTGGACAATCCAACTATCATTCTAGCTCATATTCGACAGTCACATGTGACCAGTGATGACACGGGAATGTGTGAGATGGTTCTCATTGATCATGATGTTGACCTAGAGAAGATTCATCCTCCTTCAATGCCTGGAGACAGTGGGTCAGAAATTCAGGGAAGCAATGGTGAGACTCAGGGCTATGTATATGCCCAGTCAGTCGATATTACCTCAAGTTGGGACTTTGGTATTAGAAGACGCTCAAACACAGGTAAACATTGTGTTCTAGTCATGTCTTCTGAGCTTTAAATCAGTAAACAGTCTTATGGAATAATGCATAATGTTGGAATAGGCTTAATGGGGGAAGTTTCTGGGTATTAATAGGAACACACATATGTCAGACTAAGAGTGAGTCTGAGCAACCTCTCCATCTCTGTGACTGCGAATGGAGAGGGCCTCTGAATGTTATTAGAAGTAGACGGAAGAGGGATAGTGAAAAAGTTGGTTAGGAGAACATGTTGGACGTTGTCTAACAAGTCATTGTTTAGAAAGGCAAGTGACCGGCTTTGAGTGTCTTCACAGAGCAACATTAGTCCCAGTAGGTAGACTACCTGGAGACAGATTTCAGGTTGACATAATAAAAAACTTTTAATACAGAGAGGTGACCACCCAAGGAGAGCAGGCACTTCTTGCCGCTGGAGGAATTGTAGGGGAGTGGGGAAATGGGAGGAGACACCTGAGTATTTGCTAGGGCTGGTTTTAGTAGCGTTCTATACGTAGGGTGTGAGGTTAGAAAAGGGGCCCCTGTTTTTGATAGTTTGCCTTTATTTTCTTAAATTGATCACGTTTTGATTTTTCTGGCTTGAAAACACTCAACTTTGGTATACATGTATTTAGTCATTAGCTTTAAAAGCTTATTGCCCATTTTCCCACATATTTTTTTGGTGGCCTTGTTTCAGGGGGAATGTGATGAACCAAGGATTTTTTTTTTTTACTTAGACAAATTATTTAGAATATATATTGTAGTTCTAATATGACAGGTATTCTAGGAGTTTTTTTTTTTTAGATAATCAGAAAATATAATCTCCAAATTAGCAGTAACCTGCTAACTCCCAGGAAAGGTAATGGCAAGGAGATATAGTAGAACACTGAAAATACTTAACATATTTATTTTCAAGGTCCAAATGTAAAATGCACATAAAGTAATATTGGAGGTAGAGCTGGATACAATTTACAGTGAAAGGCACATTCAGGTTTTGGTTCAGAATTCATTCAGTATCTGTGACATAAGAATAATTTGCTCTCATGATGAAAATAATTAATAGCATTTCCCAGTATCTAAAGGAACTTTTATCAAAATAGGATTTGAGTGAAGGTTTGAATATAATTTAGAACCATTGATTCTCAGTTCTCTAGTTGAAACTGACTTCCTTGCAGGTTATTGAGATGATATCTTATATGACAGGTTGAATGTATTTCAGTAGGAGAATGCTGCTAAATTGAGAGCTTTATGATTATATTACTTTGGCTGTACCCTTCACATTTATTAATTGCAATTGAATGTATTTTTCTTCAGTGGAATTTGGTTAGATATAGTGACATTGTCAGAATGCTTTTCCCAGCATAGTTTAAATTTCTGGTAAGATTATTTTCAGTATTTCCCTACCACAATGCTAACGCAGAAGTGTATAATTTCCTACCTTGAAAGAGGCTGAAAAAGAAATTTATTTATTTTCTATTAGCAAAATGCTGGGATAGGAACCTGAAGATTAGCAAGAGAAAACTCATTTCAAGAGATGGCATCGATTGTGACTTTCTTTTTTATCGTGGTCTCTGTATGCAGGAGTTGTTCAGTGGATGCTGGGTGGTATTTCTCTAAAGGATCAGTTCACTGATTTTTGAAGGTTGATCAGCCAGTGACAATATAATCACAAATGCATAATTTTAGGTGACTCTTGTTGGAATTTCTTTAGGTAGCACTTAGATGCTAATAATTAATTGAGATTGTAGGTTGTCTTAGTGACCAAAGAATTTACTTTTTAATCCATGCAGCATATCTTAAAATTTTGTAAAAGAAAAATTGTTCTTTTTAAGATTTGACTAATGTTACAAAGATACAAATCATTTATTTTACTACCTATAAACTGTTTCAGCCCACTGAAGAAAAGCTATGCTAATTTATATAGCTTTGACATTTTATAATTTTCATGATTTTTAGATAAAGGATTTTATATTTAAAACTTTAATAGTCTAGTCTGAGTTCATTTATCTTTAATTTTTGAAACGGGTAGAGTAATTCATAACAGTAATTTTATTCCTGTAATGTAATATTCACTTCAGTTCATTTGTGCATTAAAATTCCTTTAAGACCGTTATTAATGATTTATATAATGAAATGTCATATTAATCACAGAAGTTTTCACATTTTATTATTCTCTTCCATGTTAATACTATCTTTATGATCTCTATTAGTGTTTTATATCCTCTAATTTCAATTATAAATCAAGAATATTTTCATGTTTTTGTTGGTATTTGCTTTTCAGGGGTGCCACCTTTAAAATTTTATGACTTTTTCTCTACATATGCAATATAAAACATCTTTATTCATGTAAAGGTAGTTAATTATGTCTTTGTTTATGGTAAACTTTCATTGACAAACTTATAGTTATCATATTTCTTTTCAAGCTCAAAGATTAGAACGACTCCGAAAAGAGAGACAAAACCAGATCAAATGCAAAAATATTCAGTGGAAAGAAAGAAATTCTAAGCAATCAGGTAAATGGAAATGATTTTAATTCTTAATTTGAGATTTATATATTTAGTTTATTATGTAAGAACTTTTATTTTTAATTCATCCTTTTAAACCCTCTGGACAGATACCTCTTGTGTTTTGAGCTTTGGGCTCTTTCTCTTGTGTGCCTTGACCCTCTGAAGCTATATGCTCTTTCGGTCTTGGCTTTTTGGCCACCCTTCACTCTGGGTCACAGGGATTGATGTGTGCAGGGGACATTTTTTTATAAGCTGTCATGTCAGTACTTTTTTCTGATATTTTTTCAAAAATATAGGCCAAGGAGTACCCTATGATTTTTTTTTTTTTTTTTTTTTCTGAGATGGAGTCTCACTCTGTTGCCCAGGCTGGAGTGCAATGGCATGATCTTGGCTCACTGCAACCTCCGCCTCCTGGGTTCAAGCGATTTTCCTGCCTCAGCCTCCTGAGTAGCTGGGATTACAGGCACATGCCAGCACACCTGGCTAATTTTGTATTTTTAGAGATGGGGTTTCACCATGTTGGCCAGGCTGGTCTTGAACTCCTGACCTCCAGTAATCCACCCGCCACGGCCTCCTGAAGTGCTGGGATTACAGGCATGAGCCACTGTGCCCAGCTGATTTTTGTTTTTTGTGTTTTTTTTGAGACAGAGTCTTGCTGTGTCTCCCAGGCTGGAGTGCAGTGGTGCCATCTTGGTTTACTACAACCTCCACCTCCCTGGTTCAAGTGATTCTTCTGCCTCAGCCTCCAGAGTAGTTGGGACTACAGGTGCGCACCACCATGCCTAGCTAAATTTTATATTTTTAGTAGAGACGGGGTTTCACCATGCCAGGCTGGTCTCGAACTCCTGACTTCAAGTGATCCACCTGCCTCGGCTTCCCAAAGTGCTGGGATTATAGGTGTGAGCTACTGTGCCCAGCCCCTATGATATTTTGGATGAGTTTCTAGGTTATAGATTTCCCTTGGCAGTTCCAACCTAGACTTTCCCTTGCCCCATTAGTGGGCCTAGTAACAGTCTTTTTTGCATATATGCAGATTCTTTTCCCTTAGTGTAAAAACCATTATGTTGCTGGTATCATTAGTATTTGCTGTATATTTTCATATAGTATGTGTATAAAGGCTGGTCATATTATATACTTTCAAAGCTTCAGTCTCAGCAAGAAGAAAAGACTTGGGGAAGAACAATTTCAGAAATAAAATGCTATTAAAATATTTTATAGTGGTTATATCATGTTTTCTAGACTTTCTCTTTTTTTGTCCTTTAAAAGAAATGTCTGCAGTCTGTCTTCTGTATTCTCCCAGCACCTCCCAATATCATATTGGCATGTAATGGATGCCTAATAAATATTTGTGGATTGGCTCCATTGTTACACAATAATTATAAGACTAATAATATTAAGATGTATTATACTAATAGCAGCCCCTACCTGGTGCTCTACTAGGTACTTTACATGCGTTACCTCTATTGCAGTGATCTTGCAAGGTGTAGGTATCATTGCTGTTGTTTACAGATAAGACAAAGGCTCAGGGATTTGATGAACTTGCCAAAGTTACCCAACAAGGACGGTAGTGTGATAATGAGATGTTTTGTTTTCAGCTCTGCCTGCATATAAAGGCCAGTCTCTCTGCGCTAAATCACACTCTGTAAAGTGCTTCTTGATTTCTCCTACTATGATTATAAACTCAAGTATCCTCAGTAGGTATGATTTTCTTCATGACTGCTACTAAGTGATGACTGTGTAGAACCAGAAGTCCCAATTGCTTGTTTTTCTTCCTTATATCTCATTCTGACTGTCCTTGAATGAAGTAGTTCTTCTTGAATTTCTCTTTATTTTTACTCTGAATACTTTCAGAATCTCACTAGGCTAGCCCCTCTGTTGATCCAGTTAATGTTTCTCTTTGTTGTATTTAATACAGGTTGAAAATACTTTATATCACTTATCTTATTCACTTTCTTCAAATTTTTTATATATATTAATGCAGTTCTTATTAATCTCTTCTTGATCAATATATACAGAGCCAGTTTATCTAAGCTTCTCTGTCTCTCCAGCCACCCTTTATTTTTATTTGCCTTCTTCACTTCCGTATCTTAAAAAATTATAAATAAAACACACAGTGAGGCCAGGCACCGTGGCTCACACCTGTAATCCCAACACTTTTGGAGGCCAAGGCGGCAGATCACTTGAGGCCAGGAGTTTGAGGTCAGCCTGGCCAACATAGTGAAAAATCATGTCTTTTTTTTTGAGATGTAGTCTCGCTCTGTCACCCAGGCTGAAGTCCAGTGGCGTGATCTCGGCTCACTGCAAGTTCCGCCTCCCGGGTTCATGCCATTCTCCTGCCTCAGCCTCCTGAGTAGCTGAGACTACAGGCACCTGCCACTACTTCCGGCTAAGTTTTTTGTATTTTTAGTAGAGACGGGGTTTCACCATGTTAGCCAGGATGGTCTCGATCTCCTGATCTCATGATCCGCCCGCCTCGGCCTTCCAAAGTGCTGGGATTACAGGCGTAAGCAACCTCGCCCGGCCCCTCATTTCTACTGAAAATACAAAAAAAATTAGCCAGGAGGCAGGCAGATCACTTGAGGTCAGGAGTTTTAAGACCAGCCTGGCCAACATGGTGAAACCCTGTCTCTACTAAAAATATAAGAATTAGCTGGGCATGGTGGTGTGCGCCTGTAATTCTAGCTACTCAGGAGGCTGAGGCATAAGAATTGCTTGAACCTGGGAGGCGGAGGTTGCAGAGAGCTAAAATCGTGCCAGTGCACTTCAGCCTGGGCAACAGAGCGAGACTGTGTCTGAAACCTAAAAATAGGGTGAATTGAGTACCTCAAATATAGTTGCATCAGTCCCTTTTACAATGTGAGAAATAAATTCTTCAGCTTAAATTTTGATACATCTAATAAAGGATTTTGTTTGCTCCCTTACTTATTTTTTAAAGTCTAATCTACTTTAATTTTTGTTCATTGTTTCACAGAATATGTTGGAGAAATAGTTATGTCCCCTTTTGCTTTCATTTGTTACCATGCTATCCATTATAGAAGTGTACTTATACTTCTCTCCTTTAGTTTCCTTCCCTTTCTTTTCTGTATCTCATGGATTTTGATAATTGAGCCTGTGTTCTTACTTCTGGAGAAGCTCTTTAATGTGTATGTTCATGCTTGAACTGTTACCCCTGGTTCTGGCCAGACCAGCAACCTGCCTGGTAGTCATTCCTGATGGTTAGAGTGAAACTTATCAATGCACAAAAGAATGTCTTTGGATTCTCCCTTAGGCTGGGTCCTATCATTAAACCTCAGCTTGGCACTGTGGGTGTATTGAAGCATGCTAGAAAAGTGGAATCTGCAGTCCACTAAACATCTAACTGGCAAACTGAGCAGCCATCCTATTTTTATACATCTCCGACAAACGTACTGTCTCGGCAAGAAATGCCACATCTAAATCTTTTTGATTTTTATTGAGAATTTTGAATGGGTAATTATTTATTCATTCTCTCATTTTAAGAATTGGGGGTCTCACTGTGTTGCCCAGGCTGGCCTCAAACTCTGGATTCAAGTGCCTCAAGCTCCTGAGGAACTAGGACTACAGGCACATGCCACCATACCCAGCTTCATTCTCTCATTCTTTTTCTATTATTTATGCTTTGCTAAAATCCTTTCATTTGTTTTTCTTATCTTTGTTTTATTTCATTCCGCACTAGAAGAATCATCATTCTAAATAGGATGACCTCCCTGGAAGTATTCTTCTTTCACAATTATTCTGTCAACATCCAGTTTATCCTTTAAGACACAGCAAAAGGGCAGTCTTTTCATAGAGGAGATGGAGGGTTTGTGGAGACCATCTAGTCCGTACCTCAGTTCTTTATGAACTTGCTGATCCATGTGCCATGAGACCACATGATAAATGAAATACCTTAGAGTAAGATCCTTGTAATATTCCTGTAACTAAAACTGCATGGATAGATATGAAGATGGTGTCATCAGAAGTGTGCTTTGTTAGGAATAATGTCATATTAAGATCCAAGTATCTTTAATTTTATTATTTTAAAATGGTATTGGTATTTTATTCTTTACATAATTCGTTATTACCCTTACTAGTTGAATTATTTAACAAGTATTTCTTTCATAACTCCTGTGCGGCTAATAATTCTATGCTGAGTGCTAGGAGGACTACATGAATCCTCTCCTCAAGAAGTTTGAAGTCTCATTGGCAAATGAGGCTTCTTATGCATGAAGTTAAATAATAATGCAAAACAACAATGTAGCTTATTTATATCAGTTATTTACATGTACCTGATGTTTTATGTAACTTCTGTTATTGGTTTCTTAAGTAATGATTCCCAAATGCAATGGATGTATAAAAATCAGAAACGCATCCAAAAGTGCATGTTATAATAACATTCCTTATACATTTCTAGGCCTTACCTATGGAATTCTTGATTTAATAGATGGGGCTTGCCGCCCACAAAGTTACGGTTTTCAGAAGTTCCCTGGGTGATTCTGATGAGTAATCTGCTCAGTATATAGTATGTTAGCCACTAAGTTTATTTCTTTTTTTCTTTTTTGGTTTTTGTTTTTGTTTTTGAGACAGAGTCTCCTTTCGTCAGGCTGGATGGAGTGCAGTAGCACAGTCTTGGCTCACTGTGACCTCCACCTCTGGGGTTCACGCAGTTCTTGTGCCTCAGCTTCCCTAGTGGCTGGGATTACAGGCATGTGCCACCATGCTTGGCTAAGTTTTTTTAAAACAAATTTAGTAGAGACAGGGTTTTGCCATGTTGGCCAGGCTGATCTTGAATTTCTGGCCTCTTGTGATCCGCCTGCCTCGGCCTCCCAAAGTGTTGGGATTGCAGGTGTGAGCCACTGTGCCCGGCCTATTTCATCTTCATTCAAAGCCAGCAAATCAGCTGTTAATATGTCTCTTTTACAGGTGAGAAAACTGGTGCTCAGAGGCCAAATAACTTTCCCAAGTTACTTACAAGTAGTAAATGGTAAAGCTGGAATTCACCTCCTGGACTGTTTGACCCCAAAGACTTTAGTCTTTCTACTCTGCTCTGCTCCCTCCCATACTATTGGCAGAAAGGAGCTGCTTCTGAAGTTTTGGGTACTGAGGAGTCTTTGGTGTTCTCTTGTTCCTTTTTTTTTTTTTTATAGAGTGAATCTTGCTCTGTTGCCCAGCCTGGAGTGCGGTGGCACGATCTCTGCTCACTGCAACCTCCGCCTCCCAGGTTCAAACAATTCTCCTGCCTCAGCCTCCCAAGTAGCTGGGATTACAGGTGCCTGCCACCATGCCTGACTAATTTTTGTATTTTTAGTAGAGACGGGGTTTCACCATGTTGGCCAGGCTGGTCTCGAACTCCTTACCTCAGGTGATCCACCTGCCATGGCTTCCCAAAGTGCTGGGATTACAGGTGTGAGCCACCGTGCCTGGCTCTTATTCCTTTCCTTCTCTGTGAGCTATGGCCAGAGTTTGGGGAAGTTGCTGAACCCTCTATGTTTGGGGAAAAAAAAATTCAGGTACAGTGGCTCGTGCCTGTAATCCTAGCACTTTCAGAGGCCGAGGCAGGGGGATCACTTGAGCCCAAGAGTTCGAGGCCATCCCTAGCAACATAGCGAGATCCCATCTACACACACACACACACACACACACACACACACACCCAATTAGCTGGGCCTGGTGGTGTGCTCCTGTAGTCCCAGCTACTCAGGAGGTTGAGATGGGAGGATCACTTGAGCCCAGGAGGTCAACGCTGCAGTGAGCCATGGGGGTACCACAGCACTCCAGCCTGGGCAACAGAGGGCGACCCCGTCTCAAAAAGCAAAATAAGAAATTGTGTAGAAAAAAATTTAAAAATGAAAGTAAGTTACCAGTAATCTCACATTCAGAGGCAACTGCTCTTGTTACCCTTTTGATGTGTTTATTTTAGATTTCATTCATACATGTGAGTGTATATATTTTAAACAATATTCAATGTTTAATATAAAAAATATATATGTATATATTTTGACACAGGGTCTCGCTCTGTCACCCACGCTGGAGTGCAGTTGCACGATCATGACTCACTGCAGCCTTGACTTCCTGGGCCCAAGCAATCCTCCTGCCTCAGTCTCCCGAGTAACTATGCCACACAGGTGCATGCTACCTTGCCTGGCCAATTTTTACAATGTTTTGTAGATGCGGGGTCTCCCTGTGTTGCCAAGGCTGGTTTTAAACTCCTTGACTCAAGCAATCCTCCTGCCTTGGCCTCCCAAAGTGCTGGGATTACAGGTGTGAGCCACCATGCCCAACCTCAAATCATATTTCATATGAGCTTTTTTGTATTTTTTGTGTATACAAGTAGTTCATAAAGATAAAATGTTGTGGTTATCTCCATGTAGATCCATACTTTTACATTTCTTATTAACGTTATTTCCACATATTTTGTGTTACCATTGTATTTTTATTTTGTTTTTTTTTTGAGATAGAGTCTCGCTCTGTCGCCAAGGCTGGATTGCAGTGGCACGACCTCAGCTCACTGTAACCTCCACGTCCTGGGTTTGAGCTATTCTCATGCCTCAGCCTCCTGAATAGCTGGAAAAACATGCACACGCCACTACACCCGGCCTACCATTATAAATAGGATCTTCTTCCTCATAAGTTTGTTATTGGTCTTTTGTAAATAAATCTGTTTTTTTTAATTCTAATTTTCATTTATTTATTTTTGAGACGGAGTTTTGCTCTTGTTGCCTAGGCTGGAGTACAGTAGCGTGATCTCGGCTCACTGCAACCTCCGCCTCCAAGGTTCAAGTGATTCTCCTGCCTCAGCCCCTCAAGTAGCTGGGATTACAGATGCCCACCTACCACACCTGGCTAATTTTTGTATTTTTGGTAGAAACGGGGTTTCACCATGTTAGCCAGGCTGGTCTCGAACTCCTGACATCAGGTAATCCACCCATCTCGGCTTCCCAAAGTGCTGGGATTACAGGCATGAGCCACCGCACCTGGCCAAAATCTGTTATTTTAATGTATTTGTTTTGTATCCCGTCACTCCCTAAATCCTTATAGTTCTAACGTGTTCCATGCATAAGTTCTAATACTCATTCTCATCTTCCGAATGCTATAGTGTGTGCTTTTTCATAAAGCTGATGATAATTAAATTTCCAGGCTATTTTTTTTTTTTAGTTTTGTGTTTGTAGGCGAATCCAACTGTTTATATTGGTTAGGACTTTTCAGTTGCTAATAACAAAAAGCGACTTGAAGGAGGGCTTTCAAGAAGTATAACTCTGCCTTATGAATGGCTTGGAACCAGAAGGAAGGGCTCTCATGACTTCCCCCATCTTGTCTTGGCTTCTTTCTGCCCATATGCTCTCTCTGTCCTCCCTTCCTGTACCCTACCTCAGCAACTTCTTCTACTTCGGTCCAGAGTTATTCATTCAACAAATATTTATTATTAAAAAATAATAAATTATTCCTTCAACAAATAGTGAACAAGACAAAGTCCTTGTCTTCATGGGGCTTATATTCGATTGGGGATAAACAGTAAACGTAATATGCCAGAATGGATAAATGGCATGGAGAAGAATATAGCCAGGTAAGGGGAATAAGGAATGCTAGGCAGAGAATTTTGCTATTTTGTGTAGGGTGGCCAAGGAAGGCCTCATTAGGAAGGTACTGTTTGAGCAGAGATCTAAAGGAAGTGGAGGAGTGAGTCATGCAGATATCAGGGGATGAGTGTTCTAAGGGGAGGAAATAGCAAGTGCAAAGATTCTGAGACAGAAATGTGCCTGGTGTATTCAAAAAATAGAATAGCAAGGAAGGATACCTGTTGGTTAGAGCACAGTAAGCATGGGAAGAGTGGGATCAGAGAAGTCAGTAGTGGGGTTCCTAGTCATGGATGGTCTGGTAAGGAATTGTATTTTTTCTCTCAGGTGAATTGATCAGCGTAGTGATGTGATATGTGACTTCTTTTCCCCCAGTTTAAATTTCCTTTAAAAAAAAAACTTTATTGTAGAAAATTTCAGACATAAACAGAAGTAAAAAGAATGGTTTAGTGAACTCCCTTCACTCATCTGCCAGTTTCAACAATGATCAGTACATGGCTGGTCCTGTTTGATGTATACGTTTTACTACCGGCCCTCCCAGATGATTTTTAAGCAAATTCCAGCTACTATATAATTTCATACCTAAATACTTTGTATTTTTAACACATAATAAAACTGTGGCACTACTACTCTCCAAAAAATTAATATTATTTTAATATTATTTATATCATTTAAAATCACATTATGTTTATTATAATGAAATATAATAATTACATTGAAAAACATTTAAAATAATTTCTTTATAATATTATAAAGAAATTTTTTTTTTTTTTTTTTGAGATGGAGTCTCGCTCTGTTGCCCAGGCTGGAGTGCAGTGGTGTGATCTTGGCTCATTGCAAGCTCTGCCTCCTGGGTTCACGCCATTCTCCTGCCTCAGCCTCCTGAGTAGCCGGGACTGCAGGCGCCCGCCACCACGCCCAGCTGATTTTTTGTATTTTTGTTAGAGACAGGGTTTCACTGTGTTAGCCAGGATGGTCTCGATCTCCTGACCTCGTGATCCGCCCACCTCGGCCTCCCAAAGTGCTGGGATTACAGGCGTGAGCCACCATGCCCGGTCAGAAAAAAAATGTTTGTTTTGAAGCAGGGTCTTGCACTTTGACCGGGGCTAGAATGCAGTGGCATGAACATGGCTCACTACAACCTCAACCTCCTGGGCTCAAGCGTTTCTTCCTCCTCAGCCTCACAAGCAGCTGGGACTACAGGCACAAGTCACCATTCCTGGCTAAGTTTTGCATTTTTTGTAGAGATGGGATTTGGCTGGTTTTGAACTCCTGGGCTCAAGTGATATGCCCATCTTGGCCTCCCAAAGTGCTGGAATTATAGTTGTGAGCCACAGTGCCTGGCCAAGAAATAATTATTTAATATTATTAAATATCCAATTATTGTTCATTATTTCTCAAATCATCTCAAATTTTTCTTTTTCCCCTATTGGTTTGTTCACGTTTGGATCTAAGATCCATCTACTACTTTGGCTAATGTCTCATTTTTTAATCTATAGCTTCTCTTTCACTTTTTTTCTTATAATTTATTTGTTGAAGAAATTGGGTCATTTGCTGAGTAACAAAGTTATTTAAAATAATTCCCCTCTTTGTGGTTAATCTGCCAAGTCATTATTATACTTAGGTTCATTTATTTCATTTTGCCTTTGTTTTTAGAGGTTACACTTTTAATTTTCTTTTATAATTATTTAAAATGGCTTCAAAGTCAAAAACATAAAGCAAGATAAAGTCAGAGAAATCTAGCTTCACGTTCTATTCCCTTCACTCTTTTATAGTCATTTTTAAAACGGTTTTTTGTCTCTTTAAAACTATATATAAGCATATTTATGTTTATATCCCCCTTTTTTAGATTAAAGATAACATACTATACATACTGTTTTGTACAATCTGTAATTTTTTTCATTTAGTAATATATTCTGAGGATTTTTCTGGAGCAATATATAGAGATAAGCTTCATTCCATTTTACAGCTGCATACTACTCTATGATACAGATGTACCAGTGCCAACCCATGCCCCCATCAGGGACGTTTGATTGTTTTCAGGCTTTTGCAAATGGCACTGCAGGGAATAGTTTTATGCATATTTTTTAAGATTGTGTTTTACTAATGTATCTAAGTGGTATTGTTGGGTCAGAGGGTAAATGAAGATATGATTTTCCTTGATCTTCTGAATTCCCTTTCATAGGACTTTTGCTGTTACCCACCAGTAACATATAGAGTGTCTATGTCCTCAGAGCCTCAGACTTTTAGATTTTTGCCAATCTGGTGAAATGTAGTTTTAATTTGCATGTCTCTTATGAATGTGGTTGAGAATCTTTCCATTTAATAGCTGTTTACATTTCTTTTTCTGTGAACATTTCATATTTTTTGTCTTATTTTTCTATCTGTGTTGTTCAGTGTCTACTTTTAGAATATTTATATATTAGGAATATTGACCTTTATTCTTTCCTAATTTATCATTTGTCTTTTTACTTTTTTCCCATACAAAAGTATTTTCTTTTTATGTGGTCAGATTTATCAAGTTTTCTCCTCATTCTGAAGTTTGTAACTTGTATTTTAAAAGACTCATATTGGCGGCTATGTCAGGAAGAAACAAGCGTCGGGATGGAGGAGGCAAGGGCAGAAACAGTAAAGTGGGTTTGAAGGTGATGATGATAATACAGTGGTGCTAGCGGTTGCCACTGGTTCTGAATAGCTTTTGAAGTATTGGTTGATGGGTAGGATGTAGGATGTGAGAAATCAGGATGACTCCCAAGTTTTTGGCCTATCAGAACTGAATTGCCATTAACTGAGGAGATTGTGGGAGTGGGAGCTTTGGGGAAAGATCAAGAGTTTGGTTACGGATAGGTAACACTTGAGGTGCCTGGTGGGCATCCAAGTGAAAGTGTCCAGTAGAAAGTTGGATGTCTATAATTTCAGGGAGTGTTTAGGGTTAAAAATAACCATTGAGAGTTGGTAGCATATACAGGATATTTACTTGGGGTTTCCCTTTTTCTTTATTTACTTTTTTTGAGATATGCTTTACATATAGTGAAATGTACAGCTATTAAATGTACAGCTCAATGACTTTTGACGGACATATACATTTATATAACTAGCATCCCAGACAAGTATAGAGCAATTCTGTCACCCCCAAGAAGTTCCCTGGTGCTCCTTTTTAGTCATTCTACTCCCCAGAGGCAAGTATTGTTCTGATTTATGTCACCACAATTTAGTTTTGCCCCTTATAGATGGTATTTAAAAGGATATGACTGGGTGAGATCACCAGTGGTGTGAATGTAGATTGAGAAGAGGTCCAAGTGCTGTGCCTTGGGAAATACCAGTGATTCAAGGGGGAAATGAGATGAATCAGCAGAGGGACCAAGAAGGAGTAGCCTGAGAGACAGTGTAAAAGCCAGATAGAGTGGAGTCCTGGGGAGCAAGTGAAAAAAATGTTAAAACAGGAGGGAGTGAAGAACCGTGTCAAATGCTGCCAAGACATCTTGTAAGATGAGGATTAAAAATTGACCAACAGATTTAGCAACAAAGGGATCATTGGTAACTTCGATGAAAGCTGCTTTGGTGGAGTAGTGTAACCTGAATATGCCTGCTTGGAGTGGATTTGATTGAATGGAAGTGGAGGTCCTGGACAAAAAGAATATAGAAGACATTTTAAGAAGGAAAAAAATATGGTAGTAACCAGAAGGGAGGGAGTATGGGATAGAGAGCAGATTTTTTTTTTTTTTTTTTAATGAGCAGTGTTTCAGTACTGTGTGCCAATGTGACTAATTCAGTAAGAGAAAAAGTGACAATGGAAGAGAGAGAAGAGAATTACTGGAGAGCTGTTCATGAGTTGGCAAGAGGGATGGGATCTAGTGCACAAGGAAGGGCTGGCCTAAGGTAAGGGCAGAGGGAGTTCATCCATGGTAACAGGAGGACAGGCAGATAGAAGAGCAGATGAGAGCATGCAAAAGTTCTCTTTGGTTGTTTCTATTCTCCAAGCCTCGACAAAGGAGGAAGAGGGGAGGAGACGTTAGGTTGAGGAGAGAGGTCTGAGTGTGAATATCTGAGAATGAAAGGGTTAATCATAGCATCACCTTGCACCTAACCCTATTGGTAACAGCTGTGTGAAGTCTATACATTACTTAAGCTTGGGATTCCTCAGTTTCTTCATGGAGCTAGTAGTAACATCTCTCTTAGCATCTCTGAAGACTGTGACTGTGCCAGGTGAGGAAAATACCTAGTATTGATCCTGGCTCATAACAGATGCTTAATAAAGGATCATTTCTTTCCCAATTATAACCATGAAACTGGTCATAGATTACAGGTAGAAAAGTACTTCCCATATTTAAAATATTACTTTTAATCAAATTATAGTCTAATTCCTCTTCAAATCTGTGTTTAATATATTGATTATGTCGAACTCCTGTGCTCAAGTGATCCTCCCACCTTGCCTTTCTAAAGTGCTGGGATTACAGGTTGGAGCCATGGTGCCCAGCTGCAGTTACATTTTTTTTGGAAGTTCTAAGTGACTGTTACAGAGTTCTGTTCTCTCTCTTGGTTTAATTTGACAATGCTAAAGTGGAATGGGGTTGAACATGTTTATTGCAGATTTTAAAGTCTCAGATTGAATTATTTAAAAACTTTAAGTGTGGACATTTCCTGATAGTCACTTACCATCTAGCTACCACCACCTTGTTTATATTCCAATTGATTTAGAGAATTAAATGATCTTTGAAAAGATACGAAACTTGTCTTGGTTCACTAATGAATAAGAACTGAAGATTCAGATTTAATAATAATTTAATCTGAATTATTTCAGTCATTCATTCATGCAACAAAATTTATTGAGTTAGTCTTACCTTGTTCATTAGTGCCCTAATGTATAAGAACCTTGGTCAGGTGCAAATTCTAGTTCTGTTACTTATTAGCTGTGTGGTCCAGGGCTAATCAGAATATTCTAAGCTTGTTTCCACATTGACAAATCTGAGATAATGCTAGTATCTACCTCAGAGGCTTGTTATGAGGATTAAATGAGATATATTGACTTGCTAAATAAATGTTAGCTACTGTTACTACACTTGATCTTAGCCAAAAGGCCAAGAAGCAATAAATGTTAGCTACTGGTACTATAAATATCTTTTCTCTTTGTTCTCCTCTTCATCTTTGGCATCAAGAGTTTGTGCAAGGTGCAACTGAAGAGTGTTAGAGGATTAATATGTAGATCTTGACCTTGAAGAACTAGAATTCCAAAATCACATAATATTAGAGGCAGGAGAGATCTTTGAGATTATCTAGTTTGACAAGCCCAGAGAGATTTAGAGAAGTGTTCACTATCACATAGCTTGCTGTTAGCAAAGCCGGGCCAAAGCTTAGGTCTCCTGGCTGTGAGTGCTCTTCTTATAAAATGGCTCCATTGTTGCTTTGTCTGATTCTCCCCTCTCCCTTAACCCCTTCTCTTTCCAAATTGACTGTCCTGGCCTGCACGTTTTTCTGGGCTCTGCCTTTTCAGTGCACAGTATATTGTGGGGCTTTCTGCATACATCTGACCTGAACATGCCTCTGGATGCTTTTTCCTTCAGGTTCTAAGGAAGACTTTTTAGGGAAGGTGGACAAGTTGTCTCTGTGTAATCACAGGATGTTTTTCTTCCTCTTGTGTCACAGCCCAGGAGTTAAAGTCACTGTTTGAAAAAAAGTCTCTCAAAGAGAAGCCTCCAATTTCTGGAAAGCAGTCAATATTATCTGTACGCCTAGAACAGTGCCCTCTGCAGCTGAATAACCCGTTTAACGAGTATTCCAAATTTGATGGCAAGGTAAGTAAAAATGAGACTTTGTCTCTTTAAGTAAAACTGTAATTGAGTGGAGTTGTTGTTGGTATTATTATTAGATTTAGGGTTTCAGAAGTGCTTCATAGAATGTCAGTTGACAGTTATAGAATGTCACTCCACATTTTCTAAGACTGTTGATGTAAAGGTATGAATTTGGGTTCGGTGTTGTTTCCACAGTAATATATTTGGGAGGATTAAAACAAAAACAGTCCTGTGCTCTCTCATTCTCTGTTTCTCTGTGTATAGATATCTCAGGAGTGTTGTATTTTAATCCTCCCAAATGTATATATACATATATATGTATATATGTATAGTATATATCTGTTTATATATAGGTGTGTATATGTATTTATATGTATATGATAGAGAGAAAGAGGAGGGGGAGGAAGGGAGAAATATATATGTGTATATTTTTAATCTGTTTTATCTCCTAAGTATACTTGAGAAGTTGGATTAGTTAGACTGTGATTAATCAAGGTCTAATTGTGTTGGGAAAGCCTTGAAAGTGGTTCTGGGAGGCAATTTGCATTGTCTTGATTGATTCTTTATTATAATTGTAGAAATTGTTGAGATCTGAGCTTCATTTCAGAATCCTAGGCTATTGCTTGCATTTCAGTATTTCACTGTAGTGGGATCTTGACACTTGCTATGGAGGCTAACTTTATTTTTTGCCTGTTTGTGCTAACAGTTTGCTGTTATAAAATTAAAGTGTGTTTGTTTTCCTTTTAGAAACATGGCTACTGTTTCAGGTGGATCCTAGTTTCATGTGCAGCACCCCTTCCCCAAACCCCTGCCTTCTTGTGTCTCTGTGCTGACCTGAGCAGGGCCTTGTTCAGAAGACAGTAGCGGTTGATTTTTGTATTTATTGCCGTGATGTTTCCTGTCTGGCAGTGTTGTGGAGTGCTGAGTGATAGCTTTTTGCCTGGAGGTGTCATGTATAATCTGTCTTATTTCAATGCCATTGCAGTTAATAAACATATAGCTTTTTGCTTATGCTTGAATTTTATTTATTTATTTATTTATTTTTTCATGAGCTGGTTCTGTCAGTTGTCCTCTTTGAGCAGAGATGTTTTCTCTTCGAAAGACTTCTACTTCCTACAATTCAGCAGGTTTCCATAGGTTTAAGTAAGCAGGTATGGCCATTAGCACATGAGGTTATTGATGTTTCTGGGAGAGAAGAGCAAAAACTAGAAACAAAATGCATAAATAATATAAAGATCCTAATATACTCAGGAAGTTTCCTCCAAAAAACACCTCACAGCACTTTTAGTAAGTTATAGACTGTATTGATGTAAAGCTTCTCTTTCTCCTGTTTTGTGGAATGTAGCACAGAGAAAGGAGTTCCCCCAGGGGACAGGAATGTCAGCCTCTGGAAAATGGCGAGTTGGACTATATAGGATTTTTTTAAAAATACTACAATGGATTCATTTAGACATGTGAGAAGTTATTGTTGGGATTAGGGTAAGCAGTTGGAATTTATTTGCTTCCATTGCGTGATACCATCTCATTGTTTGAGGATGTAATTTCTGGAATAGTTAATGTGCGATAATGTGTTTATATATAAAAAAAAGCATAGATCTTTTAAAATACTCTAGAATTCTCTTTATACCATAGACTTTATTGTTAATTACTTAGGTTTGGATTTGTCACAAGGTTGTGAACTCTGCTTGGTGTGTATATATCTAACTTCTGAAGTACCAGCAGGAAAATAAAAAGTAAACCATTTCCTTAGTCACAAAGGAATTATTCTCGCTAGATGTGTGTTTACACTGAAGACTCTCAGTGCTTTTGTCATAGCAAGTCCATTTGTAATCCACAAAGGATATGAGTGCAGAGCAATCACCATTATGCATTGATTAAGAAAGATTTAGATATTGATAAGTCTATCTTATGTGATGCTATTGTATTATTATCTTACATATTACAATTGCTAAAATACAATTAAACCCTTGTTCTCATCTATTATTTAATATTGATGCATTTGGCAGATATGTAATGAAAATGGCTAATATTTGAAGGATATTGTACTGTACATATTAAATTAGTCTTTCTTTATCTTTGTGAAATGCATCAATATGATATACAATGACATCTCAATGATTAATAGAGAATTATACTTGAGTCAAGCCTTTTTGTAACCTAGAAATTAAAATGACTATTCAAATAACACCTCAAAATGATCAAATTAGCATTTTGTGATTGCATAATAATGGGATTGTAGTAGTTATAACAGCACCATGGCTGCCTCTAGAGTTAAGATCATGTCAACCCCTTGATAATAAAGCCTTTTCCGTGAGAGTCGACTCTAATAATTTCCAGATTGATTCTTCCCATAAATCATCTGACATTCGGCACTAAATTTTTGTTACTGTTGTAACTTAAAATTATTTTATTTTTATTCGGCTCATATTTAAGAAATGAAATGAGTGTCTTGTTTTAATGATTCACTGTCTTATCATTGGAACGCCATACTTTTTGCCTCAAATATAAGGGTTTGCTACGTATTTTGATACTCCTATTTTTTTTTTTCACATGGGTTTGTTAAAGCCTCTAAAATATGTACAGTTTTTCCCCCCTACAAATATTCACAATGCTTTTCTTGGGAATAACTCTTGCCTTATTTACATAATTAACTGAGTTGCTTAGGTCTCTTGGGCAAATAGTAGATAATTGGGGAGAGAAGGGGACAGGGAAGAGTTTGGGGTCTAATTAAATATGCTAAAAAACTATTTAATTATGTATTTCCTCAAGAGACTAACTGCTGTGAAATCCTTCTTAAGATTAGTGTTAGATTTGAAGAAAAGATTTTGCTTTTGCAATGGCTTTGCTATTACATTTTAGTCAAGCAGGCACATCTAGTGTTCTTAACAGTTTGTGCCAACTGGATTGTTGGTTTTAATAATTCTAAGGGTGAGCTTCACTTAACTATTGTGCTAAATTAAAGTGAATATTTCCAAGTAATTTTTGGTTCCTGTAGCTGGTTAATAATTTTATAAAAAGCTTTTTTAGATTGTGGTTAGCTAATTTTTAAGGCATGAAATTGAGAGGGAAAGGTTGTACTTAGGCATGTGTGCCTTGTAATTTTGACAATTTTGGGGGTCAGGTGTATCATGTTGATACTATTTCTTTAGCATGTTGGTGATGCTGTCTGTGATCTCTTTTAGAGTCTGCATTATCAATAACTGTTTACTGATCATTTGAAAAAAGTTCAAGGTTGATTGCCAAGCAGTTTTAGGGCATGCTTTGGTCAGACGGGCAAAACCAGCCTCAAGCATCTGCCTGAATTCTTAAGCATTGTTGAGAATGGAACCCCTGAATAGCCTCATTAACAACACAAAACCTCTATTCTAGAGGTTGAGACAATTGGAAAACTTCTTGTACCAGTCCTGATTTCACTGGATGTGGGAGCTGTTGGTTGTGACAAGAGGTTGCTTTGAGGTGATCGGGGAGTGGGCTTTGCTGAGAGGCAGTAGACATTCAGCACTGATTTAAGTGCCTCAAAATATGTGGTTTTTCTGCCCTGTTTCTCCACCTGTTTCAGATTAGGTTATGTTTTAAGAAGGAAATCTAACCCTATCCATTTTATGCCGTATCACTTTCTTGAGACTCTTTTGCTAGCACATTATCACTATTCTGGTCAAATTACATTTGCAGATATTATCCTTAGTAGACCATCAGAAGTTCAAGTACCCATTTCCTGTCAATACAGTTACTAATAAAAAAGGAAGGGGGGGGACTGATTAGCAAGTTATGTCATCTCAGTCAGTTTTTTTCACCTCTGAAAGGAGATGAGTGTGAGTTCCTCACAAGGCTCCTGAGACCATCAAATAGGATAATGCTAGGATGAAGCATCTAGCACAGTGAGAGGCAGCATCATTTAGTAAAGCGACCTATTCTGTAGTAAAGCCTCAGTTGGAATCCCCATGGCTCCACGTATGATGTGACCTCAGGCTAGCTACTTAACCTCATGAAGCATGGAGTTCAGGATATACTACCCCAAAATGTGGCACCTTGGAATATTGAGTATCATAATCTGAAGGAACTTGAGAAATGGCAGGAAGAACTCTGATCTTCCCCTGCCCATCTCCTCTAAGCAGGTCACAAGGCCCTCATGTGAGATGTGTTCTCTCTCTGCCTGGAGGAAAGGCGCATCCTCATCTCTGAAGACCAATCTTAAAGAACAGGCTTTGCTAAATTTCCCCGCAGTTTACAACACTTACTTCCTACCTTCATCCTGTTATATTTTCCACATGACTGTCCACTTTTCGTCAAACTTAATGTAAAAACTCTCAGATTTAACCAACGGTTTCTTGGGTCTTTTCTTATGAAGGCTCTATGCCATGTAAAATTTAGGTTAAATAAATCTGTGTGCTTGTCTTTTGTTACTCTGTTTCTTGTTACAGGGGCCTCAGCCAAGCATTTACAAGGGTAGAAGGAAAAAATGTTTCTTCTCTACAAGTTCCAGTCCTGATAGGTGAAAGAAATGATGACTGTGTATCTTCCTCAGGAGGATGAAATGAGCAGGATGTGTAGTACATAGGAAACAAATATTCCACTTCTGCTGCTTTCTCTTTGTAAAGGGGTGACACGGCACTGACGATGGGACAGTGGTGATGTCTCTCTCACGTACTTCATTATGAGGTTGTCAGTACTGAGTGAGAGGGAATGTGTTTGTAAAAGCTGGGATTTTAGAATAGTGTCTTAAAGAAGAAGTACAGCAGAGTGGGGGTGAAAACGGTCTGCACATTGAAGTTCAGGGAATCCAGTGGGGTTCTCGTCCTTCACTAGGAAGATTGAGACAAGTAATTACTTCCTTTGGGTGGATGGGGGAATGGCTTTTTTTTTTTTTAAACCTTGGGTGAGAAAATGGTTCAATATTGGTGATTGCTTGGCAGTTTCTAAAATGTTAAATATCCTACTTTTTGGGCCTAGCTAAATACTATTTTCTAAATATAAGGGGAATCTTTGACTTGACAAGTGCTTGAAAGAACAAACCAGTTCTGGTTCATATAGACAGCTGTGACTTTGATTGTGTTAACTTGTTAGAAAGTAACCATTTCTCAGTTAGAAACTGTTTTAACAGGGAAGCTGCAGAGAGCATGGGGGAGGGGATAATTCATGAGTGCTAATTGCTTGGCTGTTAATTTTCATAAGTGTTGATAGAAGCAGTTCCTTAAATTAAACTTTGTTTAAAATGTATCAGGGGAAATATTCCACAATGTCGAGCCTGAAGTGAAAATTAATATGAATGCTGTGGCAATTAACACATACTGGTTAATAGCTTTTAGCAGCATTTTGGGATGATAGTCCTTAAATACATTTTTGCATGCTGCTCTTGTTTCAGCATTGTTCCAGTCTATGTCTGGATAATTATGAACAAATGTTTTTTACAATCATTGGCATTAAATAGCTCTCTTCAAAGAAAGTCACTTAAAACTTTTCAGAAAAGCATGAAGCCACCAAGAAATGTTGAAAACTCAGAAAAGGTCAGCGAATTGAAATCATGTAAAAAGAAAAATTACCCTTAGCGGAAAAGGCAACCCATCTGAACTTGGAAAATGTGCTATTCTTGTGGGAATGGTCCCTTCTAATATGTTAAACTACATTTGCTTCTGGATCTCTTTCCAAAAATAAAAAATAATAAAAATAATGTAGCCTGGGCTTTTTAGTGTTGGGTATGTTTCTAGAAAGCAGCTTTTACTTAATGCTGCCTGAGCTGAGGCAGTGGCCTTGAGCCTAAGGGTCTTCTGGCCTTACTTCCTTCTCCTTTACCCCCACCCCCCTACTCAGCTGGTGGGGGTGCGGGGGTAACCATGAATGAAGAAAGAAGTTGGCTGCATAATACTGAAAGTCCACCACTGCTCCTTTCAGTAAGAGTTCTCCAGGGCTTTGCTTGCTTAGTGCCCAGTAAGAGACAAATCCAGAGTGACTGTATTTTGAATTAGGAGCTATTTGTCTTACTTGTTCAGTGGCTTCATGTACATGCTTTTGTTTTGTTTTGTTTTGTTTTGAGACAGAGTCTCTTTCTGTTGCCCAGGCTGGAGTGCAGTGGCACCATCTCAGTTCACTGCAGCCCCTGCTTCCCAGGTTCAAGTGATTCTCCTGCCTCAGCCTCCCGAGTAGCTGGGATTACAGGCACCAGCCAACACATCCGGCTAGTTTTTGAATTTTTAACAGAGATGGGGTTTCACCATATTGGCCAGTCTGGTCTCAAACTCCTGACCTCAGGTGATCTGCCCGCCTTGGCCTCCCAAAGTGCTGGGATTACAGGTGTGAGCCACTGCACTCAACCTACATACTTCTTTAAAGAAGTCTCAACATGATTTTAGCAGTTATTCTCTTGGCTACTTATCTCTGTGACTGTATTTTGCTAGTCTTCCTTTCATAGATCAGTTTTTGTTAGTCTATTTCTAAAAGGAGATGGAGACTAGATATTCACTACCTTTTACATATTCCCGTATATGGTATAGAAGGATTGCTGGGCATAGTGGCTCATGCCTGTAACCCCAGGATGTTGGGAGGCTGAGGCGGAAGAATCACTTGAGCCTAGGAGGTTGAGACTGCAGTGAGCTGTGATTGCACCACTGCACTCCAGCCTAGGTGACAGAGCAAGATGGTGTCTGAAAAAGAAGGATCAACTTCATTAAAGACATCTCTTTGTGAGATTATTTCCCCCTTACCATTATATTAACTCTCTCCTGTTGCTTCATGTTATACTGAAAATCCCAAGGGAAGACATTGGGATTTTTGTCTTGATGGTCAGTTCATAATGAGTTAAACAGGAATCACAACAAAATTTTTCGGCATTTTACTCTGAAGTTAAATCCTCTATGCTGAGTTCTTAAAACTAACTTCTTCCACTCTGAGCTCTCTGTCTAGGCCTCATTTCTGCAGTTAGCTGTGAACCTTGCCAGTCTGTGGTGGCTTCCTTTGTTGTGGAGCCATCTTCTGAAAATTCCATGAGGTAGAATTCACCATTGGTTTAAGGCTTTTCAAAGGAAGGCAGACTCTTGCCATGGAAAGAACATGTTTGTCAGGCTTGGGTTAAAATCTTTTGATCTGAGAGCTAAAGGATGAGTAAGAACTAGTTAAGAACAGGGGGAGGAAAAAGGAGGAACAGAAGGTCTGAGGCAAGTGGAATTTGGCACTTTTGAGGAACCAAAAGAAAGTTATGTGACAGGAGCCCTAGGGTGAAGTAGATGGTGGTGAAAGGTGAAGCTCTGGGGGAAGACCAGGTATGACTGGTAGAGGTGTTCTCTTTAACCCAATGGCACGGGGAAGCCTTGAACAAGGATTTCAATGGGGAGGTGGGGTAATCAAATCTGTTTTGAAAAGACCCCTGGGGCTGTGCTGCCGAGTATATCCCTGAGAAGGATTTGTGAGGATAAAGTAATCAAGACATTTTTTGCAGTGCTCTGGGTGAGAGAGTGATAACCTGAGCTTGCTTGTTAGGATGAAGATGGAGTGAATGAATTTAAGAGATGTTTAGTGATAGGCAAAAGTGGTTGGATTTGATGATGTATGTAGGGAACAGGGTTAGAGAGGGGTTTGAAGGATGATTTTCTGGTCTGTGTCTGGCTTGTGGAGCTGGATGGATAATGAAACCATCCCTGAATTAGGAAGCACTGAAAGAGGGCCAAAGATGAGGTGGACATTCCCATTGGCAGCTGTTTTGGACTTGCTGACCACAAATCATAGTCTGTTACCATGTCCTTGAAGACACTGTACATGTTTTTGGGAGGTGGGATATACCCTACTTGTCTGGTTTGTGTTTGGGGAATCTGAGGCAGTGCTGAGGTGAGAGTGGAGCAAGAAGCCTCTTCTTCGTTCTTGCTTGTCAGCCAGCCTTGGAACTGGCTAAGGAATTGCCTTTAGACGTTAGTCACCTTCCAGATACTTCCTCTCCCATCAGTCACTTCCTCTCAGATGACAGGGATGTGTGCTTAGATGCCCAGCCCAACTCACCAGGCCATTTAGAGGAGAAAATGACAGGGTGATTTTATTCTTTTATTTTCAAGAGAGTAATTTTAAAGAGGCAGATGTCAGGTGTCATTTAAGACATGTTGATTGTAATTCTTGGAGGTTAGGGGACTAAGAAGTAAACAACATGGACGTATTTTTGTTACAATGAGATTACTGTTATCGTACTACCTTCTCACTACCTGATCAATTACCAGGTTAGTAGAGGGAATCTGGTTGGAATGAATATCAAGCACTGAGGTCTAGCCCAGGAGACAATCCTTGTAGGCATGGAGGGGACTAGGGATGGTGTGATTTTACATTCAACCTTCTCATCATGGGGTACTTTGCTCTGCATGATTTGCCGTGGAGAGATTGTCTTCTCCCTCAAAGAATGAGGCCCTGATTTTACTATCTTGAAGACCTCTATCCAGAGAAATCAAATGACAGCCTAGGGTCACCTAGCTGGGCATGGAATCCAGGTGTTCTAATTCTCAGAGATTTTTATTTTCTTCTTTTCTTTCTTTTTTTTTTTTTTTTTTTTGGAGATGGAGTCTCACTCTGTCGCCCAGGCTGGAGTGCAGTGGTGCAATCTTGACTGACTGCAGCCTCTGCCTCCCGGGTTTAAGCGATTCTCCTGCCTCAGCCTCCCAAGTAGCTGGGATTACAGGTGTGCACCACCATGCCCGGCTAATTTTTGTATTTTTAGTAGAGGCGGGGTTTCACCATGTTGGTCAGGCTGGTTTCCAACTCCTGACCAGGTAATCAGCCCGCCTTGGCCTCCCAAAGTGCTGGGATTACAGGTGTGAACCACTGTGCCGGGCCGAGATTTTTTATTTTCATTAATGACATTCATACTCACAAAATGGAAACTTGATTTCCAGGACTACTAGGCCATGTGGTAGAAGGAACACTGACAGAGAATCAGAAGACTTGAGTGTTAGTCCTGGCCATGCAGTTCTTTCTCTCTGATGTAGAACAAGTCATCTCTCATCTCTGAGCCTTGATTTCTGCATGTTTAGAACCAGGAACGTGGCTTAGATAACCTCTTGGATTCTTTTTGGCTTTAAGATTCCAGAGTTTTGTGATTAAGGAGGTGATTGACATCAGTGAGATGTAGGGAGGTACAGATGGGAAAACTACAACTTTTGAAGGGTTAATCTTTTGTATATACATTGGAACTTCCCTCTTAATTATCCTAACAGAACAGTGATCTAGGGAGTGTTAGCTCCAGGTGAGGGAACAGGCTGAGAGAGAGAAAGTGACATGCTCCAGGATTCCCCATTAGTGTGTGGCAGAGCTGGTATTCAGCTCCTTTTTCTCCTGTTCCAGTACCACAGCTCTTTTTCCTAGACTCTTGCAGTCATTGTTAGGCAAAAACAAAAACAGTTAATGTTTGAAATTTTTTAAAATTTAGAAACAAAGGTTTTCCTTTACCAGTGGACTTGAAACCTGACAGACTGGTTTAGATCTTTTTA